>NW_028139694.1:47500-50455 GCF_965202585.1 Thalia democratica
AGGTAAGTATCAACATCAAGGAAGCAATTCCTTTATTATAAACTCATACTCTGATATGCGCTAATATTGCTCGTGAATTGTTATTTAGTTTAAAAATATAATTTATATTACTTTTATTTTATTTTAATTCTATATAATAACTATTTTATATTTTTATTAAAAATTTTCTTGTTCAGTTTCTAAGCAACCACAGTTACGTTTATATGTTTAATTCTATTGTATTCTATATTTATCGATAATTTAATAAATGTTTTAAAAGACTATTCTGGTTTTCCACGCTCTCTTCAAAAATGTGAGTTCTTTTAATTCTTCCACTTAATTATTCATTTTAAAGTAAAACAACTAGTTATACATATTATTATATTATAATGTATGTGTATTAGATACTATTATTTTATAACATAAACATAGATGAGTTATTAAATTAAACGTCAAATATTTTATTACCTAAAATTAAGTTAATCGTAAAATCTGATGTAGTATGAGATATTCTTTAGAAACTAACTATAAATATTCTTGAAGTAAAACAAAACCATCTATAAATAGAACAATGAGAAATAGTAAAACAAACTAAACACAACATGTTTATTTTAACATTGTTTTTTATTTAGTTTAATCACTTAATAAACTTTACTTCTAATCATAGTATTTAATATAGAATATAGTTAACAATCTTTTAAACAAAGTCTTAAATAAAGTGACAGGGAGTAATTGTAATTAAAACACCAAAAAAAAAGGTTTTAATAAAAAAAATACTTACATCAAGTTAAAATTTTATAAGGATTAATTTTAAAATATCAAATTGATTGTAAATCAAGTGCAAATAGGTTTTTTAAACAAACCGAAGGGTTTATAAAGGCTTGTAAACGCTTTCAAACGCCTACGACCATACCACACTGAGCACACCCCATCTCGTCCGATCTGGGAAGTTAAGCAGTGTCGGGCGTGGTTAGTACTTAGATGGGTGACCGCTTGGGAATACCACGTGCCGTAGGCTTTTGCTTTTTGAATTCATCTTTTTTGTACTATTTTTCTTTCTGACCTATTTATACTTATTACTCGTTTATTTACATTTCTTTAACGCTTAAAAGAAAAGTAAATTCTAGTTATTAGCAAATAAAAACGTAAGCCAATCAGATAACGTTATTTGCTGTTTAAACCAATTAGAGCGCTAAAAAAGTGGTTTGACCAGTTTGAGATATCGAAAAAATAATGGCACCATCTTGTAGAGTACAATTTTCTGAGTTAAAATTAATACAATTAGTCTTTTATACTAAAACTTAAAAGTTTTTTTGTCCAAAAACAAATAAAAGCGTGGCTACTTGAAAAATCAAACGAAAATAAATTTTGCACTTTTGTATTGTGAGTCATAATAAGTTATTTACTGTTACCAACAGATACTAGCAAAAGCTTTTTAAAGTTTTGTATTAACTTAATGTATTTGTAATTACTTTTACTTAATAGAAACTATTGAATTACGTTTACTTAGTTTACTTTTGTATGTGTATTAAATATATAGCAATTTTGCTTGAACTTAAATAAAGATTATTAAACTATTAAAAGAAAACTATCAAAGTTTACTAACTCAAAAGCTAAATCTTAGTTATATTGTTATAAACATTTATGTTGTAATTTACTAATAACTAAATGAGTTTATTTCAAACAAAAAGAATTAAATAATGTTATGTTATGTCAAGCCTACTATATGAGGTATATAGGTATATAAGGTATACAAGCTTATGTTTGAAAGTTATAATAATTAAAATAAAAATAAATATTTAGTTGGTAAAATTTGTATTTAATATGCTTTGAAATTAGAGTTAGTATAGATGTTTTTTTTTAAATATAATAAATATAAGTATTTAGTTACTAATAATAAACTAAAATACCAATTTTGTAGTTATTACAAAAAAAAAAACTTATCTTACTTAAAGTTCACTGTAATTGAAACATTATACAAAAGCTTTATAATTATAAGCTTTGAATAATTCTATTTGAATAAATAATAGATTCATAACTATATTCATGTTTGCATATTTAAATTATAAAAAGTTAGTGTTTTGTGTATTGACTTTATGATTATTTTATTTTAGTAACTGTTAGTTTTATACTTTAATAAAAGAAATATGGTTAACAAGTAAGTTAAAAATGAAAGAAGCATAAAAAAACACACTAATTAACTGCTTATTCAATAGTTTGATTATTTAATTATTTTTCTGTTATATAGTTTAATCGTATTGTATAAAAAATACAGAGGTTTAAAGTAAGTTTGAATAAAAATAAAACAAAACATATAATATAAGCATTAGTTAAAATACATAGTTTTTTTTTCTAAAAAAATTTAATTCTTTAATAATAAGTAGTAATTTAAATAAAAAATAATACAAGTAAAGTTATACAATATATATACTATAGTTTGTCAAACTAGGCAAACACTACTAGGCAAAAAACAAACTAGGCAAAAAACCTACAAAGTAGGCCACCACTACAATCCTATGTTCCAACTGGAAATTCAATGAGATCGTTACTGTACTTGTGATGAACGTTGATAATCCCCAAGATTGTAAGTCGAAGGCCTTACCCAACCTAACCAGCGCACTGGTTTTCTTACAACTGAATTAATCAACATTTATTATTGAATATAATCATTATTGATAGATAGAGGAATGTTGACAATCAACAACAGATTGTAGGTCAAAGGCATTACTCGACCCAAGTACCCACAACCTAGATTGAACAACATTTATTAGATAGATTTGTTTAATGATAGATAGAGGAATATTGTCAATCCACAACAGATTGTAAGTCAAAGGCATTACTCGACCCAAGTACCCACAACCTAGATTGAACAACATTTGTTAGATAGATTAGTTAGATAGATAAATAGTACAGTATAATCTCAAAGAATTTGAAGCCCGAACATTGAACGATAGTGGTGTTTCGTGACGACTAGCG
>NW_028139695.1:0-50225 GCF_965202585.1 Thalia democratica
TACATTTGAGTTTTGATATTGGTTCAATCTAAACAACTAATAGTGATACTAACTAATTTAAATACAAATAATATTATTGCTTTACAGAGGAAATAGATCATTACATTTGAGTTTTGATATTGGTTCAATCTAAACAACTAATAGTGATACTAACTAATTTAAATACAAATAATATTATTGCTTTACAGAAGAACAGATCATTACATTTGAGTTTTGATATTGGTTCAATCTAAACAACTAATAGTGATACTAACTAATTTAAATACAAATAATATTATTGCTTTACAGAGGAAATAAATCATTACATTTGAGTTTTGATATTCAATCAACCTAAATAACTTTTAGTTATTATTTTTAATTATACTAGTAAATATAAATACTATTATTGCATCACAGAGGAAATAGATCTTTACATTTGAGTTTTGATATTGATTCAATCTAAATAACTATTTTAGTGATACTAGTAAATTCAAAATCAAATATTATTGTTACATCACAGAGGAAACAGATCTTTACATTTGAGTTTTGATATTCAATCAACCTAAATAACTAACAAATGAATTATACTAGTAAATATAAATACAAATACTATTGTTACTTCACAGAGGAAACAGATCATTACATTTGAGTTTTGATATTCAATCAACCTAAATAACTAACAAATTAATTATATTAGTATATATATATTAATACAAATACTATTATTGCATCACAGAGGAAACAGATCATTACATTTGAGTTTTGATATTCAATCAACCTAAATAACTATTACTGATACAAGTAAATATAAATACAAGTACTATTATTGCATCACAGAGGAAATAGATCATTACATTTAAGTTTTGATATTGATTCAATCTAAACAACTAATAGTGATACAAGTAAATATAAATACAAGTACTATTATTGCATCACAGAGGAAACAGATCTTTACATTTGAGTTTTGATATTGATTCAATTGATCCGCTAGTTACTCCTGCTACCGGGACTCCAGGTTTGTTTGTTCATAATTACTTTAAATTAATTTTTAATACAAAATACTAACCTTACGCATTGAAGTTTTTTAGAAAAAAAAAAGTTGTTTTTGGAATTTACTTTCTTTTGTTACCAGTTGAAATGTTTTTAATTTTTTGTAGTAACCAAAAGTAGGAGTGCAGTAAAATAATTTGCATATATTTTTATGTTAAAATTTGTTAACTCTACACTTAGTAAGTTTTTAGGTTTATTTTTGTTCATAAATTTTATTATTTTAACAACTTTATAATAAAGGTAAAGGTATGTTCATTTTATGGTTTGTTTTATGGTCATGCAGTAAAATTTTTAAAAATGGTTTTTTTTTTTAACTACATTAGTTCGAATTTAAAAAGTATTTTGTTATGTCAGCACTTTAAATAACAATCAGACATTAGTTGCTTTTAATTGCTACAAATATATTTGTAAGTTCCATGTGCCAATGTGATTTATCTAAATTATCCGTAAAGTATTTTGTTAATATTCAAATTTTAAACAACAATTTACTGTTGAATAAAAAATGTTGTGTACTCAAGGAACGAACTTTATCTCATATCAGAAACAAATAACTTTCAAAATAAAAATAAATTTCAACTTCCATAAGTTTATTTATCAATTTTAAATAAAATCAATTTTTTAGATTACTTGACTACCATTGACGTTATTACTTTTATTTATTTTGCACGAAAACTACCTTCGTAACTTTAAACTGCCAACAACAAAAATACTAACGACATTACTACCACCTCTTCCATTTCTAACTTCTTTGTTTAGTCTTACCAACACGTGACATTTCAACTTCCTTCTTTAACTCTTTACCAACCCGTGACATTTCAACTTCCTTCTTTAAACTTACTAACGTGACATTTCAACTTCCTTCTTTAACTTCTTACCGACACGTGACATTTCAACTTCCTTCTTTAACTTCTTACCAACACGTGACATTTCAACTTCCTTCTTTAACTTCTTACCAACACGTGACATTTCAACTTACTTCTTTAACTTCAACACGTGACATTTCAACAGTGCAAGGAGGATTGTCGTACCGGGAGGCGATGTGGATATGCGAAGAAGTGGCGCGGTCGAACTGTCTCAGGTGCATGGACCTGGTCGAGGTGAACCCGTCGCTGGGTGGCAGCAGAGAGGAGCGAGAACGGACCG
This sequence comes from Thalia democratica, assembly GCF_965202585.1. Taxonomy (NCBI): domain Eukaryota; kingdom Metazoa; phylum Chordata; class Thaliacea; order Salpida; family Salpidae; genus Thalia; species Thalia democratica. Next base: position 2,173 of record NW_028139695.1, read on the forward strand.
CTCAGGTGGCCGTCGACGTCATCGCACACTCGGTGGGGCTGTCGGTCAGAAACACGTTGAACAGAAAGTTCACCAGGGAATAGTTTCGTTGTGGGGATTTTATTTTCATGTTTTGTTAAGGAAATTTGACGAAATAGCTTTGTGAGCTGAAAAGTTTTTTAATTTTTGCTTTGAATGTTTTAAAGCTTTTATTTAAGTTTCAGCTAAAAAAAGATTTATTTTTTCAACTTAAGTTACAAAAGAATAATTAATATTAATTTTCAAAGTTTAAAACTATAGATACTTTTTTTTTCTAAGTTTTTGTGCATAATTATAGGAAATTAAATCTGCTTTAGGAACTTTTTCTGAGTATTTATTCAACTTTTATTAATCAATGCAATCAGTTTAAGTTTAACTATACTTTAAAACTCTATGAAATATTTTTCGAACAAAATCTAACAACAAATAACTATTGAAAATATTTGAGCAAAATATTACAACAGTTTAATATAAGGTAAATTTTTTGGTTTTGTTTTTTCAAAAATATTTATTTAGTAAAAAGAATAACTTATCTATTTTTGATATTGCACAATTCAACTTACACAATTGATTAATATTGCAAAATAGTCTCAAGTTCACTAAATGCTATTGCTAATATTTTCTGTTTTTCCAAATACACTTTTAACAAAAATATTGCTTGTTGTCTCAATTGTACCAAAAAAATGAGTTAAAATTTAATTTTCATATTTAAACAACCAAAGTTTTAAATATTAAAACATATTTTTACTTATAATCATTCAAATACAGTTTTTCTATTTTTAAATATTTTTATATTTGGATAAGTGATTTAATCTTTTGCTGTAACAGCAAAACTAGGTTTTAATTGTGATAAGTTAAATAAATAATTACATTTTTCATTGTAGACAATACTTTTAAATAAAAACTGTTGAATAAATCGACATACATGTATTTTAGCCTAAAATAATTTGTAAAAAAATAATTTGTTAACTTTTTTGGTAGTATATACATATTTATATACGTCCGTTTAGTTTTAAGTAAAGAATAATTCTTTTTCAACATCATTAAAGTAAGTTTGCTTTTAAATGCAATTTTTAAGCTCTGTTCAAAAAATCTCAAGACTATTTATACTAAATCTACCAAGTTATTTATACACTACCGCCGACTACTGACATAAATTGCTGTTTTTTATAAATAAACTTTTAACTAACGTACTGAAAAAAAGCTTCAACTTAATATATATGTAAAATAAGTAAAAATAAATGTTAAAAACTCCAACTTAAAGAAAATATAGACTACGTAATGTTTGTATACCAATGCTTATAATTTTTATTAGCTTGATTTTTGTTTTTAATTCATAAAAAAACTATTTAACTTCTTTGATCTAAAATTTAAAATAGAAAGGCAAATTTTTATTTTTAGTTTTTTTTGAGACTCATACTTTTTAGCTATATATTTTACTGTATTATCATTACTGCAAAATAAAACATATCTTTAACTTATTTTTTCTTTTACAAAACATGGGTCAAACATAACAACAAATGTTAATAGATAAAATATTTAAAAAAACTCAAAGGTACTAAAAGTCGTATATTAAAGAAAATGTAACTGTAGAAACTTAACTGTGTAAATTAGTTGTTTTAAAACAGTTATGTTGTACAGAACAAACAAAACACAAAATAAAACTTTTCAAGTTTTCTATGACTTGTTAAAGACAACAAAATAAAACTTTTCAAGTAATCTATGACTTGTTAAAGCCAATAAAGAAGATCATACTTGTCTAGTGTGCAAAAGTAGTTAATCGGCTATGCGTGCTCAAACAGTTAAGTATTTATCAACAATAAAACAAACACAGCAACAAAATGATTAATGAAAATAAAAATTAGCAGGATCTTATTCTAATTTCTTCGTCTGCTTGGATTAAAGTGTTGCTCTTCTGTATTTTTCAGTCTTTTTAGATAGAATATCGCAATTTGTCGCATTAATTCCTCCCACTCATTAGTTTTGATGTTCAAGTTTATTAAGTCGTTCTTGCAGACGTTTATAATGCGTAGTTTTGGACAATTGCGGTTGCTTTTTTCAACGATCAACTCGCTTTACAAGATAGACTTTAAAATTCGCTATAGTTCACCAGTTCTTATGACCTATCTAAAGAAGCTTGCGCTGAATGAGAGTAATGTTCATGGTGGTGAGAACAACTCGTCTCAACACTTCGGCTTAGCGTTTTTCTCTTCAAAAATATTTCAAGTTTACTGTTAACTTGAATAAAAACTATTATTGTTATAAAAACTAGGTTAAATTAAATACTTAATTGTAAAAACTTATCACAACAAAACTTTTCAAATTTTTCTTAACTTTTGTTACAGCTAGCAAAAGATTTCATAATAGTCTCGGGTGCAAAAGTAGTTAAAGCATCCTCAGAAATCAGGTATTTTGTATGATTTTATACCAATGCTGGATACAAATCGTTTTACACAAAATTATTTGGTAGCTCTGTTCATACACTTCAAGTCTTATGTACCGCTTGGTTATAATTGCCTTTAAACATAAAAACTATATATCATAAAAGAAAGTTAATCATTTAGAAAAACACTTACCTTAGTTTGACACGAAAAATCTGGGGTCAGCAGCTTTTTATATGTAACAAGTCAATTTACTAGAAAAATTCTTTTGCAGGTTATATATTTCAGAAAGGTTTTGCTCTTTGAAAAATTTAATGAAATAATCATTAGTTAAACGCCACACTTTATTTTCAGTTAAATTAAGAGCACCCTACACATGTATATTGTTGTAAATGTTTATTAAAAAATCTAAATTTTGTTTGTTTTACAAAAGTTATTTTCCAGGTAAAAATATTTTCGCGCGACAGTTTTTTTTGTATTAAGGGTTGGAATTTTATGGTTAATCGACATACTAGCTTTTTTGAGGGTTTTTATTTATATAATAATATCACTATTCTGTTTATTTTTGTCATTTGTCATAAATTTTAGAAAGATATATTTTACTTAGCAAAATACAAAAAAAAAAAACACTATATATAAATCTGCTAACCTTAATTTGTTTTGAGTTATTATTAGCAAATTATGTTAAACTAAACTTAGGCAATTATTTAAATAATACTAGTTTACTAAAATCAAAAAGCTAAAGCGCAATAGTACCTAGAATCCTGATGTATAAGGAAAATAAACACTCAAAATTTAATCAACTTTTTACAAACACATAGCATTTTCTACTTGCAAAAAATATTACATAGTTTTACTTAAAGATACAACAACAAAGAATAAAGATGAAAAATTGACATTTTATATACAGTGGCATTAAACAAAAATAAAAACTTTTTGATATTTGCTTAAACTGTTTACGGGTTTTTAAATATTTTCAGCTTGTGTTACAGTCTACAACAAAGTTAATTTGACATTCATTAACTCATTCTTTTAATTTAAAAACATTTGCAGTTTCTGTAAACATCCAAATCTCAACATTAAAAACTACACGTTTGTGAAAACAGTTGTCTACCTCAGATATGGTGAAAATATTTAAGTAAAGCAAAAAGACGCCAGCAATAACTAAAAATAGCTTAGAATCAGCTGCTGAACATTTTAAATTCACAAATAATGAGAACAACAAAAATGTTTTATATAGGTTTCTATCAACAGTGTAGTCGAGTAAAGTAATTTTATGAATAAAAAAATGTTAGTGTTACTTTGAAATAACAATTAACAAGAAAAATCATGCAAACTTTATTGAGTGAAAACAGCACTTAAGACTAGAAAACATTAAACACTTACAGCAAAAATAAATCAGTTTACAAAATAAAAAATTATACTTTTTAGTGATAGAAAAATTTAAACAAAGTCTTAAACTTAAACTTTTTTTAAACTAACCTACACCAAAACTAAGGTCTAATATACCTTAAAAGTTGTAATCAACATCTTTCATTTATAAAACTAAATAGTTTAAAAACTATTTTAATGATAAACTAGTGAACAGGCTAGTGTAAAACTGTTGTGGTCAACGTTTAGTATGCATGTATTTACTTTACTTACTGTATTTGTTTATAGTAGCCGGGTTAAAAGTAGACATTTGTCAAACACATCTCTCAATTTTAATAACCATAAATCTAAGCAGAACAAATAAGACAAGTAGTTATACATCCTACTTTGAATTTAAATCAAGGTTTCCCAAACTAATTTCCATTACCGCTCCCTTGACAGAAAATTAAAAACAATCGCTCTTCTATTTAGGAATCGGCAGGCTATCCTCAAAATATCTAGTGTAAGTCTCAAATTAATTATTTCTGAGATATTTTTTTGCTCTTTATTACACTCCTCAATCTATTCAGGTGTAAATTAGAAATTTAGCTTTACACATCCAAGTTTCGCTCCCTTACTTGTTATTGCCCCCAACTTAATAAAATCGCTCAAAAAGGGCCCTGTTTTAAATGATACATTATATAATGCAAACCAACAAAACATTAAATATAAGACCTTAAACTTGCTGTTCAGGCTAACTTTGATACAGAGGTCGGCAAAGGCACGCAAAGAAAAAAAATTACGGTTTGTGAAATACATAAGATAATTAATATAAAAACATAATTTTCTAAAATAAAAATTCTTCGCTTAATTTTATTAAATATTTGTGTTTTACTACTGTTTTTTAATCATACTTTTGGTCTGAATCATTTATAAATTTACAACAAATATTTTATATAACAATGAATAAATAAAATTCTATTACTTGCTTCCCGCGTGAAACTATTTCAATGAAAATTTTAAAAAGGCTGCCGTACCATGGTGTAACAAACATTAGCATAGAAATTATTAGGTAAATTACCAAAACAAACACTGCTTACTTTTTTTCTAAACCGTATAAAACTATCAAGCAGTTTAGTTTATGAATAAATTAAAAATAATTAAGGCTAATCTACTGGGTTATTATTATCCAAAGGTAGCAAAAAAAGACAATACCTGGCCGGATCCAATGGATCACTAATCTAAAGTTCTTATAGTAAACAAACAACAATTTAAATTTGTTTGATTGTAACTGCAACTTATACAGAAACTTTAAAGCTGACAAAGTATATATTTGCTTTAAAAAAATTAATAAACTTTATAATCAATTATAAGGATGTCAGTGTCGCTACTTTCAGTAGTAAAGGGAGCCTGAGAAAAATTGAGACTATAAAAATATTAAGTAAAAAAGCCAAAAACTTGGAAAAATTGTTGACCGAGCTCAAATAAAATAGAAAAAATATATAATCATAAAAGGACGTAACATCCAGATAAAACACATAAGTTAAGAAAAAAACAATAATCATAAGTAGCCTGAACCTTTCTGAAGTTTTAAACAAAAAGTTTTTGGTAACCCTGTAAAAACATGTTACGGCCATAGGGAAAGTGTAAACCACTTTTTTTTTGGTTGTGTTTTTATCATTAATTTCTAAGCTACTAGTTGGGTTTTTTAATTCAAAGTAGCTTTTGGGATATTGTTGATTACAGTTGACAAATTAATAGATATTTTAAAGAAGGCAACAGCTTAGAAAAAAAAAACATTAATAATCTATCTTCTCTTTAAGTTTTAAACTACTTTTTAACTTCATAATGTTATTTACAAAATTATGAACACCTTGTAGGAAAGAGTTCTTATAGTTTCAAATTAGTTTTTTCTTAATTAAGAAAAATAGTGCTTTGTTAAATATTTGTTCTTAGTGTTATTAATTAAAAAGGAAACAATCCATACAAGTTGTTTTAAGTATTGCAACGAACATATCATGGAAATTTAAGACTAAGGCTCTAAACCGTGAAAAAAGTTCTTAGTCAACTAATCAAAACTAACAGAAAATTGGAAAAAAAAAAATTCTACATATTTTTAAAGAAAACCTTTTACAAAACTGACTATGTCTATAAAACAACATTTTTATGCTTTTCTAAAAAATTTGATTAGTATGTACCAAAAGCTTTCAAAATAAAACTTCTAAAAAATATAAGACATTGCAGCAATTCTCTTCGAGCAATTAAAACTGAACTTTTAGTTTAAATCGTTGATTTCTAAAACCTAAGTTCTGTACAGTAGATAGCTTTTTATAATCTTCTACATAACCAAATTTAAGGGCATAGGGTGCAAAGCGCTTTTTGTAAATCTTGGTTTTATTTTAAAGATCAATAACTTTTGTGACAAGTGCTTTTTACTGTTTCCTTAAATGAAATAATTAATTTTTGAAAATAACTCAATAGGAGAAAGGGGAATTTAAAAAGGCAAAAAAAGACTATTCAGTAAAAATCTATCTTCTACAGTCTTTAGGCAACCTTTCTCAAACTTTTTTTATTTTAATCTTAACTTAATAATAAACAAACATGTTGTAGAAAATTTTGAATGTTAAAGAATTTTATTTTGTAAAAAAGATCAAAAAAAAATTTCTGCTTCTTTTGGCAATATTTCTATTTGATACGAAAGTTTTTTTTTTCTTGTAATACAAGGAACATTCCCTTAAAATTTGAGATCAATAGCTATAAAAACGAAGGATAAGATATGTTTTTGGTAGTTTTTTGAATTTTCTTAAAAAAAAAAAATGCAGTCCATAAATGTAACCAGAATATTTTTACATATTGATTATATCTCTAAAGTTTATTTGTTTTTTTTTAATTCTATAAAAACTGACTAATAGCTTATACTTAAATCTTTTATATAACAGCAAATATTAACTTTTGTAAAAAATTGCCTTTACCCCCCTTTATGCTATTATGATTAAGTAAGGTATCTCCCTTAAGTGGACCCCTTTGGTCAATTTTCGTATGTTGAAGGGCAAAAATACTAAAGTAACGAAAAGGGGGAAAATGTTGAAACTTTGTGCAGTTTTTTCTTTTTAGCCTCCTATATCATCTTTTAAATTAGCCTGATTTTAAATTTTAATTGCCCAGAGGTATAAATTAAATGTTTGCCAAAATGGGCGATATCAAGGGAAAATAACTAGTGAGGAGGCGAAAAAGTAAATTGGTAATAAACTAATTAAGGAGTGATGTCTAATTAAAAGGGTTGTTTCATTTAAAAAAATTTAAGGCAGCAATCATAAAGGTATTATGAGGTAAAACCCTTCAAGTAAAAAACTGTTCGGGGTGCCCTTAAACTTTCCTGAAATTTTTTCAAATATTAAAAATATTAAGTGTTAAAAATTAATAAAAATCAAGTTCAGGGTTGCCACTCTTTGAGTCAAAAAACCTTCCCAGAGTGACCTTGAACTTCCCTGAGTTTTTTTCAAATCCCTAAAAATCTTATTACTTATTTAAAAATTAAAATGTTAGTTTTAAGAATATTGAAGAACTAGCCCAAAGGCTAAAAAATTTTTAAATAAGCACTTAGAAATAAATAAAACTAACTTTTTTGAACAAAATATTGAAACTGGATTAACTAAATTTCATTATAGATTTAGAAAAAAAAATTCCTGAATGTTTTTAAAAAATCTTAAAATTTCCCTGAAATTTTTGAAAAAAAAAAAAAAAAAATTCCCTGAGTTTCCCTGAATTCCCTGAGTGTGTGGCAAGCCTGCAAGTTATTCAACAAAATTGGTAATAAAAGAACAAAATACTGAAACTAATTCAACTATACCTAATTCAAAATCTAGAAAAAATCTGTTCTACAATTTTTTTAAATCTTACAACTATTTTAAGTTTTTTATAAAAAAAACAAAACTATCCTGAGTCAGCCTGAACTTTTGAAAAAAATTCAAAATATCCTGAGTCATCCTAAGCTGTGCTGAATAATTGTGAGATTTTAAAATGTTTAAAAATATCCAGAGTTATCCAGAGTCTCCTGAGTGGGTGGCAAACCTGATTTAGGCTAACTTCCAGCAATTTTATAACATTCTTACGCTAATAGATTAAAATTAACTATACTTAATACAAATCTACAAATAATAGACAAAAAATATCTCTTCTTTTAAAATTATACTTTAGATTAGAAACACACTAACTTTTTGGTTAAGTTTATTACTTTAAGTCCTGGTTAGACAATATTAAAAAGCTTATTCTTATTCAATTAGGCTTATCATTATCTAAGTGTATTCTGCCTTGCAATTTTTACATGACCAGTTTGTGCAAAACGGCTGTCAGGGCAGTTGCAATAAAAGCAAGGACAGACATCCTGGAGGGCACAACGCTGCAACCGTGGTTCTCGGTGGTGTAAGTGTAACTCTCAGGAACTTCCTCTTCTTTTGGTGCTTCCTTATGCCAGTTGTTCCACAAATACTTTGCCATGCGTTTGATGGTTTGGTAGAACTGCACCACTCCATTCTTGACAACTGCTATTTCTTGTGAGTGTTCATCATATATCTTCCCTGTATAGCTCGTTAATGCTTTGTAGTCTTGTATTATTGGTCCTATTGTTTTTTCTCCTTTCATGTAAACTTTATCCCAAAACTTGCTTGTAGACGTGACAAAGTTCTTAATGGAAGAGGTCAGTTTGGTGATGAAGTTGTAGATGGTGTCCCAGTCTGGCTTCTCGTATCCATCTGATTTTGATTTTCTTACAGCAGCTCCATCTGCGTTCAAGACAGCAGAAAGAGCAAATAAGAGAAAAATCAGTTTTGCTGAGTGTTTCATTTTGGCGTTTACCTGAAAATATAAAGTTTTAATCATCAAAAAATAGGAAAAACAGAACTACTTATTATAACTTAATCATAAAGGAAAGTAATTACATAACTAACATAAGTCTTTTAACTGTATTTTTACTATAATGAAAACAGTGATAAATGTAAAGCGTTTTTTATTTTGTTTATAATTTTTTGTTTCTAATCGTTGAAAATAAAACTGAAATATTCTTAAATTTTCTTTAAAACTTGGTTCAGAATACTTTAATTAAAAAATTTTTGGTAAATTTATATATAACTATAGTAATGGTTTATAAAAAGAAACAGCTTAAATTTTAAAATAACACAGTGTGTTGTATCACATTAAAAAAAAATTATGTATCAAATTATTGAAAAATTAGACGTGCTTATACAAAACTGTTTTAAAACTATTTATATTATAACTTACTTTTAATTCTTCTTTGTAACTTTTGTGAGCAGGTTTAAACTACTTTATATTACACGGCTTAAACTTTTTAAAACATATCTGCAATACACAATTGTTTTTGGTACATGTAAAAATTACATATAAATAAGCTAAAACTAGCATACTAACTAACAACTACTGATTAAATAAAAATGAAATACAGTAATCAATACTTTTTTAAGTTGTTAGATAGCTTTATATTTAACTCAACTGACTTACATGAAACAATTATTTAGTTTAATTTCTTATATTTTGTCTGATTAAATCAGGGTTTCCCAAAGTGGGCCAAGTGGCCCCTTGGGGGTCATGATAGATACTCAGGGGGCCACGAGCAGCAAAGGGGTAAGAGTGGGCGCCATGAGCAGTAAAGGAGCCACAGGGGGGCCATGAGATCATAATTTGAAACTTACACTAGATATTCTTGAGTTGCAGATGAAGAGCAAAAAAATGTTTTTGGTATTTTTTTATTGTAGTTTATGAGTAATCTTGTTGAAGGGGGTCATGGCTTTTTCAATTTCTTTAAAGGGGGCCATTTGCAAAAAAGTTTGGGAAACCCTGGATTAAATACTTTTGACTATATTTGTAATACTTTACAAAAGCAAGCATCTAATAGCCGATATTGAAGCTACAATCTATAGTAGATCAGAAGGATAACTTTAAATTGAAACTTTTTTAGTATTCCTAAGGGTTGTTGTCATAGTTTTAATTTTGTTTTAACCACAGGGTTGCCAAATATTTTTGGTAAATTTTCTCTAGGTTTTCAAAATTTCTTCCAGGTTTTTAAAATTACACGTTTTGGGGTCTATTTTTAGTTTAAAATTAAGTTTAAAATAAAAAACTGTGAAAAATAGTATAACGACATTGAAAATATATTTTAAAGCTTATTTAAATTTATTTTCTAATATAAAAAGTTTTAATGATGACAAAAATTTGATCTATATAGATTTTTGTATCGAATTGAAATTTTACTACTTAACATGTAAAAGTTTTTTATTTTATTTTAGGTTTTTTAGTCTAAATTGTCAAATTTTAGGTTTTTCCAGGTTTTTTGGCCTCCCTGTCACCAAGTAATAGTAATTTCTTTGGATTTGTACACTCACATTGTCATGCATGTTTTTATCATCAATTTAAACACATAAAACTTTAGATCCACTAGGTTGAAAATATTTATAATGGAAAACAAACTAAGCTTGGGAAATAGACTTGTCAAAAAATGGAATCTATTTTTCAATGTATTTGTTAAGTAACCAGACCACAATAAAATAAATTAACTTTAATGTAGGACTTGAGCAATGAACTTTATAAATCACAAACAGAACAATTAAACTTACCAAATAGTCAATTTTAAGAAATCTATAAAACATATAAACTTATTAATAAACAATGTCAAATTTTAACCATTTGAATTATCTACTTTTAATTATCATTAAGATTAGTTTACATTTCAACTTTACCTCCAGATTCTTTAAAGTAAATTTTGACAGATCACTGCTGTACAGGCACAAATGAATAAAATCCACAAAGCTTTAATTAACAGTTTTACAAAAAACAATTTTGGCTTTTATATGAAAGTTTAAGTTATAAGCAATTTTCAGTTTATATACATAGTGTTAGTTGAACAACAAAAAGCTCATAAAGTTTGGTAGAAGGACCTGGTGTACAAAAAACCTTGTTATTGACTTGTACGCCACTTGGTAACAGTTAAACTCTTGTCCAGGAGTTAAAAAGAATACAAAAACTTAATGTTTGAGATATAGAAGTTTAAATTTTTTAATTTAAAGAAACATTTTTCAAATTGTATAGAAGATTTCAAGGTTAATTTATTTTTAGTGAGAAATAAAAATTTCAGATAATAAATATAAAGAGTGACATTTTTCAATATTATAAAAATCATAATTTAAATGTTAGAAACATACTAAATTTAAAAGTTTCAAATACAAAAATAAAAAACAAGAAGAGATATACTTTTATTAAAAAAGTCTAAACAGCCACTTTTGTTTGTGCTTTTTATTTAGAACTTATTGAACTCACTGAGTTTGTTCCTTTATATCTCGAAAATATTTGAATTTCGTTTTTTTATACAGTAGTAAGTGTGTGATAACAAGATAAAACTCTACAGAGTAAAATAGCTTGTTAAAAAAAGATCAACCACCTATGAAGTTAGAAATTTATCTATAATTTATCCTGTGAAGTAATAACAGCACTATTAAAGAAGCAATTTATTAGTAGCATATTATTCTCTTACAGTGTTATCCAACTAGTTTTTTTTATATACTGTTTGGTAAGCAATGTCCATTAATTTAGACCAGCAATTCTTAAACTGGGGTAAATTTCTTTCTTTTAAAGGTAAATTTTCTTTATTACATGTTATGTAAATTAATATTTATTAAATGTATTTGTAGTTTATTATTTAGTGTTTAACTGTAATTTTTTTAAAGTTGAATAAACTCTTTAAATTTTATGATTTTTTATATTTAATAAGCTTAAAGTTCAAAAATCTAGTTTTGTTCCTCAAAATAAAAAACTATTTGTAAGTTTGGGGTAAATTTGGTAATAATCTTCCAAAAAGGGGTAAAAAATGAACAAAAGTTGAAGAACTGCTGATTTAAACCGTATAACAGGGCTCTAATTTTTTTGATGTTTTTACTTATAAGAAATGCTGATCATGAACCTCTAATCAACCACCACTTGGACCAAACTTTTTGAGCGTTTTTTGTCAATACAAAATGTTCAATAAACAATACATTTGTAATTATTTTCAAATATTAGGAAGCCAGTATAATATCAAATTATAATATACATTTTTTTTAACCTTAAGTGAATTTGTTACACGATTACTCATAACTTGAGCTTTAATTTTGATTTCTTGCTTGACAACAATTATAATATAACTAGTAGATGATCCTGATAAGTTTTAAATCAAAACACTATAACTACTGTTATTATAGGCATATAACAAATACAATGAAAGTTTTGACAGGGGTTCCTATTCCGTGACTGGCGAGCAAGTCTAGAGAGAATGTCTTTTCAAACTTTAAGTCAATATCCCTCAGACATTTTTAACTCTTAATTATAAACCTCAGAGTATCTATTAAAGTCAGTAGTTGTAGCCCCGTTCTACTAACATTTTTTAGTTGCTCAAAAAGTGACTTGCTTGAAATTATACTTTAACTTTTATAAAGCAAACCAATGAAAAACTATATATAAGCTCTTAAATTCAATACAGAGATTGGCAAACTGTGGACCAAAAAGCAAATATCAGCAGCCTGGATAGATTTCATTAAAAATAATTCAATATTATAATAAAACTTCTTTAGTATGTACTTCAAACTTTCAAATAAAGATAAATGTTAATTTTTCAAAAAAAAAAGATTCCCATGTAATGGCCTTATCAAACAATGCTTATACTTTATTGTGTTTCTTTTGTTTACAAAATTACTTTATATTTCCATTTTGTAAATTAGAACAAAGAACTCATAGATAACAAAATATAATGTAGCAACTTAAAGGAATTAAAACTAAATTCTTAGTTTAAACCAGTGATTCCAAAAATGTTTATAAGTATAGGTGGATTATTTTTATTTTAACTTTTATAGAACTAAAATTGCTATTATGATTTTGTTGCCACAAGTTGTTTATAATATACAAATTTTTAAGAAGTTTCAAAAACTATACTTAATCAGGACAATTTTTATAATAAAAATTTATTCAATACTTATTTTTGAAAAATCTTTACTACCTACCTTTAAAATATATAATTTATTACACTCTAAAAAATACTGAATTTAACAAAATTGTATTGAAAAAAACCTTTAGATCAGAGTTTACAAAGGGGCCCGTTATAGACAATTGTCGAGGGGCAATATCTAGCAAAAAGGGTAAAAAATAAAACAGTAGGTATTTTATAAAGGAGAGCAATATCTAATTAAAGGGTGATATTGCTTTAAAAGTGGAAATTATGAAAATTAGTTTAAGAAACCATGTCCTATAAAATATTTTAAGCTAATTTACAGAGTTGCCAATTTTTTTGAGAAATTTCTTCCATGTTTTCTGAATTTTTTCCTGGTTTTTTAAAGTACACATTTTTGGCTATATCTTTAGTTTAAAGCAAAGTTAAAGGTTAAAAACAGAGCTAAGTAGTATGAAAAAATTAAAAAGATACTGTTAAGCTACTTTAAATGTGTTTTTTAATAAAAAATTATTTTTTGATGGTTATAAAACATTTTGTCTATATAGTAGATTTTTTGGGTCAAATAAAAATTTTATAATTTAAATGTAAAAATTGCTAAAAATTCCTGGTTTTTCCAGGATTCCAGGTTTTTTGGCAACCCTGTAACTTACAGCAGCTTTATAACTTTTTAAACTTTAACTTATTAAAGTAGTTATGGAACAATTTAACTTAATTCATAATAGTAAACAAAATAAGACCATATCTACACTAATTCTAAAATTCTATTTTATCTAAAAACACATTGTCATTTTGGTTAAGTTTATTACATCAAGTCCTGGTTAGACAATATTACAAAGCTTATTCTTATTAGTTAGGCTTATCATTATCTAAGTGTATTCTGCCTTGCAATTTTTACATGACCAGTTTGTGCAAAACGGCTGTCAGGGCAGTTGCAATAAAAGCAAGGACAGACATCCTGGAGGGCACAACGCTGCAACCGTGGTTCTCGGTGGTGTAAGTGTAACTCTCAGGAACTTCCTCTTCTTTTGGTGCTTCCTTATGCCAGTTGTTCCACAAATACTTTGCCATGCGTTTGATGGTTTGGTAGAACTGCACCACTCCATTCTTGACAACTGCTATTTCTTCTGATTTCGAATCATATATAGCTCCTGTATAGCTCTCTAATTCTTTGTAGTCATCTATTGCTTTTCCTATTGTTTTTTCTCCTTTCATGTATACTTTATCCCAAAACCTGCTTGTAGATGTGATAAAGTTCTTTATGGAAGAGGTCAGTTTGGTGATGAAGTTGTAGATGGTGTCCCAGTCAGGCTTCTCATATCCATCTGATTTTGATTTTCTTACAGCAGCTCCATCTGCGTTCAAGACAGCAGAAAGAGCAAATAAGAGAAAAATCAGTTTTGCTGAGTGTTTCATTTTGGCGTTTACCTGAAAATATAAAGTTTTAATCATCAAAAAATAGGAAAAAACAAAATTACTTATTATAACTTAATCATTAAGGAAAGTAATTATATATCTAGCATAAGTCTTTTAACTGTATTTATTTCATATAACATATAACACTAAAACGAGTTATTTCATATATATATATATTTATTTAAGTGCTAGAAATTTAAATTTGTTAAGTATAAAAATCATAACAATTTTTTTTAGTTTAGTTTAATGTAAATACTTTTGCTAACAGAAAAGTTTTAAAATTCAAGTTCGCTGTTTTTTAGGAAAATTACAGTAAAAAATATTTACAACTATAACAATATTTAACAATTTAAGTCTCATATAAAAATAAAGAACTATAATTTGAAGCATAACACAATATGTAGTATTATATATAAGCAAACATTTATGTATATAATACTTAACCTATTTTGAAACCATTTATAACTTACTTTTAATTTTTCTTTGTGACTTTTATGAGCAGGTTTAAACTACTTCACATAACAGGGCTTAACTTTTTAAAACATCTGCAATAAAAAATTGTTGTTGTAACTATAAATAGATAGCCCTTGATTGAGGATATAAATTAGTTTAAACCAACCTGCTAACTATCAAACATTGACTAAATAAATATAGAATATAATAATTAACATTTTTAATTTATTAATTTTAAAGTTTAATTTCTTTCACCAAAATAAATAACTATTTCAGTCCAAATTTGTGAACTTAACTTAATTGTTTTGTTGTTTAAAGAGATTCATACAACCAAGTTGCTGATATTAAGTAGAAATTAATGACAAATAAAGTTCTTTTACAACTATTTACAAAAACTACACTAATAGCCTGAATTAACGTTGAAGCTGATATAAAAAGTTACTTAGATTAGATTATAAGTATAACCTTGGATTATAACTTTTTCAATAAAGCAGGGTTTTTTTAAGGTGGTCCAATATATTAAACATATATATTATTTTACACTAGATGTTCTTGTGTTTGTATTGAAGAGAAAAAGAAAGATAATAAGCATGATTTATGCAAAATTTAATACTTACAACAGACATTCTGAGATTTGTAATGAGCTGGGGCATTTTGTTAGTTACTGAATAAAGGGAATTTATGAATATGATTTTGGGATATTCGATTTAAGGCCGTATAAAATGTTTACTTATATATATTATTCCTTACCGTGTTTGTTTGTATTAAATTTAATGAAAAATAACATTACAGACAAATTTTTTTTAATAGTTAAGGTTTATTTTTAGTTTTAATTCAGCTTTTATTTATATAGCAGGGTTGCATCACACTCAGACCAACTTGAATGGTTTGAAATTTAAAATTATTCAGGCTAGTTTAAATTGAAAGTTTTATTTTAGAATAGTCTTATTTTTTACAAGTATAAAGTCTTATTATTTTTTGTAGCAGTATGCACCAATTCACCATTAAATGCAAAAAAAGATCATGAATCTCTTAACAACCACCAGGGTGGCATTTGTAATTATTTTCAAATTTGAAAAAGTCAGTACAATATTATATTATAATATATAATTTTTTAACCTTAATTTAATTTGTTACAAAATTGCACATAATTTCAGCTTTAATTTTGATTTCTTGCTTGACAACAATTATAATATAACTAGTAGATAATCCTGATAAGTTTTGAATCATAACACTTAACTACTGTTATTATAGGCATATAATAAATACAATAAATGTTTTATAAACTTATTTGATTAGTAATTAATGTTTAGACAAATAAAGTATTCTATTTCATTACACTTGAAGAAAAAACTTCAACATGTTAACAACATGTAAGGTTGCAAATAAGGAAAATCAAAAGTAAGGAGAGAATAAACAAAACTAACAATTTGTTTCAAAAACAATTTATCTTTTTAGGTTACACCAAGTTACTCTATTAAGTCAGCATGTTTTAATGCTTAGATTTATTAACTATTTTGTACTTTTATGAATTTGAATTATAATACAAGTTACAAATAAAAGCAATTATTAACAACTACCAAATGACTTACTATTGCTCTTAACATTTTTTTTCTTTCATATGCTGCTTAACATGTTTAAAACTAAATCAAAACTCAGGAAAATTGTATCAAATTTCATAAAAAAATCATGGTTATTTATAATTTATAAAATTATCATCCTTTTTTATAAAATTTACTATCTTCAGTTCAACATGTTTTAGTAAAAACCTATGGCTGGAGAAAAAATTATAGCCCTGTTTGATTAACACTTTAAATTTTATTATAGATAACATAAAATGTGTAACCCTAAAGATTCTAAGAAGTAAAGCTTATCTTAACTAAAACAATTTTTATCCAAATTGTTTATTGTAATATTAATATTTGTAAAAAAATTACCCTACCCATGCCATCAGACAAATTTCAAAAACTTCAATGTTAAGGAAATAGACCAGTGCAGATTTTTAAGTAAAAGATAACAGTGCAGATCCATACAAAAATTTAATTTTTTGAAAAAAATAATTTACTTTTATTTAAATAAAAATCAAAACATTTTCAAAGAAAAATTATCAAAAGACCATTTTACTAGTTGATTATAGACACTGCTTTTATATAATGTTAGTCACACAACAAGTTTATCAACAATAAATTGACTCTTACAAAATACCTATGACTAAGTCCTATGGTCTCAAATTCTTAAATTAACTTGAGGATAAAGTAAAATATGAGTGGGTAACGTACAAATTAAATAAAGTTGAGCTTTTTTATGTTAAATATACTTAAATGTGCTCTTTATTTGACTTTCAGTACAGGTAGTGCCTACTAAAAGATAATAAGAGTATAAGTTCAATTTAAAAGAGTTGTTTTTTTAATACAAATTTTTAATTTAACCACTTGTAACAACTGTTTTGTAGAGTTATAGCCTGCAAATTTTGTTAGTTCAATAACAAAAAACTGTTTTTTTGTCTTTTAGTCATAAATTGTTTATTTTAAACTTTGTTCTGACAGAATTTTCTAAATATTGCAAGGAAACTTTTCTAAAAGTTTGAGGTAGTTATCACAAAAAATGTAGGAGAAGATAGATTTTTAGTGATTTCTATTTATTTGTTTTTTAGTTTGTGCCTCCCATAAAGAACCTATTGTAGTCTCAGAATAGTACCTTATATATGAAAAGTTATTTTTAATATTAAAAATCTGTAAAAAGCAACTTGTAGCTTAGTTAATAATAACTAAAGTTAATAACTAAAGTTAATAACATAAGATAAAATCGCAGAAAAAGCAGGGTTGCCAAATATTTTAGGTAAATTTTCTCCAGATTTTAAAAATTCCCACCAGGTTTTTAAAAGTACACATTTTTGGCTCTATTTTTAGTTTAAAGTTAAGTTTAAGGTAAAAAACTATATTAAATAGCAATAAAACATTGAAAAGATACTGTAAAGCTAATTGAATTTTTGATGATGAAAAAAAATGTTATTTACATGAAAAATTTTTTGTGTTAAATAAAATTTTTCTATCAAAAATGTAAAAATTGTTAAAAATTCTAGGTTCTTTCCTATTTTTTAATTTCTCAAACTCCAGGTTTTTAAGCCTAAATTGTCAAATTCCAAGTTATTCTAGGTTTCCAAGTGTTTTGGGCAACACTAAAAAAGTAGTTTACCTCTCCCCGCTATGTCCTTAATATATTGAAAACAAGAGCTATCTTAAAGTGTTCCAGGTAGGACAGTTAATAAAATATAAGCAGGTTGCTTGGCCTGGGTATGTTATGTTTTGGAATTATGCATATAGTTACTTTATCTATGAAGCTTGTAATTGTGGGGGTAAAGAGTTCAATTAATTGTTCAGCCTAGGTTAAAATATTATTTTTGTGAATAATATATCATAAAGTAATAGTATATTCTCTTTAATAAAAGCTTTATTTAAAAATAATTATAATAATAGCTATTGTTATGATTGCTTAAGCTTACTTAGTTCTGAAAACAATCAGCTGTTAATAATAGTGTCTTAAGTGTAATTGTTGTAATTTTTTTCTTTTTTGTTTATATAATTTTTAATTTGAATTTTGTTTTTTTTTTATCAGGGTGGCCACTGGTTTTGTAGTGATCGATCCCAGAGTTTCTGATTTTCTTATAGGTTTATTTAAAAAAAGTTTTCTTGTCCCTTTTCAGTCTAAAATTAAACTTTAGGTAAAAAATGTTCTGAACAATATAAGATTACTGAAAAAATACTACTGTAGTGTTGACTGTTAAATGCATTTTTTTTACAGTAAAAAATAATCTGAATAATATATGACTTCTTTATTTTATTTGATGCTGTTTTCTGATATAATCTAAGTTTTATTATTATGTTTAAATTGTGTCAAAATTATGGGTCTTTCCTGGTTTCTTCAAAAAAATACCAATTTCCAGCCTTCTTGGCCTAAATCTTAAGTTTCAGGTTTTCAGGTAAGTTAAAAATAGAAATGTCACTGAAAATACAAAGATTTATCACAAGATTAACTAAATTTACTCACCTTAACCTTACATACTTATATCTGTACATATATCATAGTATATTAATTCTTCCTGTATTAAGAGTGCAGTAGCAACTTTGAGCTCTGACTCGTTGTTATGCACAATCACCATACCAACATGTAACATCTGTTGTTTCTATTGGTTTTTTTCAAACAAACAATACGATTCAAACTGAAGATTTCATAATTTACAACTAGGAACAGGGCATAATTTTGTAAGCTCAATAATAACCAAATGCTATCGAAAAAAAACAATTGTTTAGATGAAGAAACAATACTTCTAAAACTTAACAATGTTTCTTCTTTTTTTATGGGTTATAATCTTATTAAAAACTCATATACACTTAAATATATACGAAAGTTGAAGAGCAATGAAAGGTTAGATTGCTTCAATGTTAGCTTCTTACATAAAGTAACCTATGATAATAAACTATTATATATTCACGAAACGGTAAAATATATGCTTTCAAACTTTTTTACATTAATAGCTTACTAGAAAATCTTATTTTTCAAATATTATTTTTAATGTTTTCTTAAATTTGAACTGCCTTATGTAAAATTTTTGTAGAACTTTTTCAAATAGTATAGGTAAAACTATCAGCTTAGTTAATATTAACCATAATAATAAAATGTTCATTTCATACTTATCCGAATTCTTTTTAATTCTTAAAAAAATCTTTTAAAATTTTAAAAAATAGTCTCTTTATAAGTAAAAGCTTGGGTAAGAAAAAATCAAACTCAAAGTTGATACGAAGTTGTCTAGTTCCGTAAGATAACAATATAAATACAATATTCTTAAATTAGATTTTTCTTTAAGCCTCTTTTTTTGACGCTCAAAATGTTCGGTCCTAAGACCTGGTGCACGAAGAACCTTTCGTATATCAAGTCGCACACCTTTTGGATACCTTTTAACGTCTTGTCCAGGACATTTTTTATGAGTTTTACCTTTTTTTTCTTACTATTTTTATAAGGTAGCTTTAAATGCTTACAAATGCTTCATTGTTGTATTATTCCTTATTATAATTAAACAAAAGTAATATCTAGTCTTTAAGCCGCAAAACAAAATCTTTTTTGATACTTTTGTTTTTTTTTTTCCATCCCAGATTATTATTATAGAACTCAAAGTTAGACTTTTTATATTTCTTTTTCTACTTATATTAGGGTAGCAAAAGCTTAAATTTAGTGAAATATATTTTAAACTAGAAAGTTAATTGAGCAAACAAATTTAGCTTTAAGTTTGGGTTTCAATTTTTCCCTGCTGCTTACAAAATAGCTAAAGTACAAGTTAATTAGCTTAAAATGCATTTAATAGGTTGCTTTTTTGGTTTATAAATTTAAACATTTTTTTTATTGTTACAGTAAATGCTTATAAAAAGCGCGTTAACATTATTGGTAAAAGTCTAACTACTTTTTTTAAAAAGTACTTTTAAAAGGACGCTAAAAAACAGTTTTGTAAGTGAATAAATATAGGTTTTAAAAGCATCTTTATTTCAAGTAGTTAGAATGCAAAAAACTTACTGATAAAATTGGTATGAGACTTTTTAATAGGTTCTTCAAAAACAGTTACTTATTAGTAGTAATAAATCGACAACATTCAAAATTGTATATAAAAAATACTAATTTCTACTCAAAATTATTCTAAAATGATTCATTTTTATCTAAGTAATAACTGTTATTTTGTACATATTTTAAACTAGATTAAGTATTCAAGAGGTCGGCCCATGAACAGTTTTAGTTTAAAAGTAAATGGGATCTGGCCCTTGAAAGGTACTTCGAGCATGTAAATGTGACTGTTGAATAATAAACTTTAAACTTACACTAGATATTCTGAAGTTCGAATAAAAGGTTTTACGTTAAGTTTACGGGTGATTTAAAACTTACACTAGATATTCTGAGGTTTACGAGTTATAGAGGTTTAATAAGAAAAGCTGAAACTGTAAATACAGATTTTTTGGCAACAATAATAAAAGGAATATTTCAAGAAAATTTAAAGTAAATACTTTGATAACTATAGGAGGAAAAAGATTTATGATAGATTTGAGATTTTTACATTTTGTGCTTTCCATAAGTTGCCAAATGAACTCTATGGCTTTGCTCTTTATATTTTAGGTGTCTTAGTTCCCTTTTATATCTTTAAAAAAACAATGTACAAAATTAAATTCCTTACAATATTTATGATATAAAATTTGATTTAAACTCCATAAATATCTTATTTTTAGCTATTTTGTTCCTTGTTCGTAAGTAGAAAATCCCAAAACTAAATTTAACCAAGTGCATTATAAGAAAACTGCCAATAGAGTAGGTATAATTGCTACATATCGTTTAGTTACGTTATCTCGTTTAGTTACGTTATCTCGTTTAGTTACGCACTTTTGCTGTGGACACTATTTTGACAATTTGCGTAGATTCGCGAAAGATGACTTTACAATATTAGTTAGTTTTATTTGAAATAAAACACTTACTTAATATTCGCGAACTACGTTTTTAAAAGGATGTATGTTTATGTTTTAATTGCTGTAAGTAAAAACTTTTTCATTTTGTTAGTATAAAACAAAAGTTTTAAGGTTCTTTAACATTGAAAACTCAATTTAAGGTAAAATTATTATAAGTAAAGCTGCTAAAAAATAAAGCCTTCGTAAACTAAACAACTTGGTTTATTTTATACTTTTTTTTATATATCTTATCTAAAGAATTTAGTAGTATCGCACTTAAAAAAAAAGAAAATTTATGCTATTTTAATAAAAATATATCGTTTTTTAAAATACTTTTACTAGTTTGTGTATTGTATAGACAAGTAAACTGTAATTGGAACTTCATAAATTGTAATTATTTCTTCAAATATGTTATATAGTTAGATAACTACACTTAAAAAATAACTGTTGTTTTAAAACTGAATTTACTTCAATCATAACTTTTTGTTTACAAAATAACTTTAATAAAACAAAATAGTTCATTAAAATTTTACAAATACTTAATAAAACGAATGTAACAGTTTTTTGTATAAAAGTTTGTCGTTAAATTTTTTTATTATTATTGTTTTTTTTTATCAACTTAGAATATGCGTCTAGTTAATTTGTAAAAGCTGTTGTTAAGCAACAGACCAACTTTTAGAAGTAACTGCACAAAGTTTCAGACTGCAATTATACCTAAAATTAGTTGCGTATAAAATTAAAATTAGATTAGTGAACTTTTTATTTTGGAAACCTATTTACAAACAATTAATGTATGTCTTTTTGAAAGATTTAACTATTTGAAACATACTTTAAAAACTTGAATTTATATTTTTCTAACCTGTAAGAGATATTTAAAAATGGTTTATAATGTTGTGCAAATGGGCAAAGATTTCGTAAAACAAAATTTAAGAGTTTTATAAACCTTAAAAAAAAAGAGTTAAGTATTTTTTTTAAATAACTATTCCCGTTTGATGAACTTTTAGTAAACTGAAACAATTAAAATTGCTAATTAAATACCTTTTGGAAATATAATTCAAACAAGCCTTATATTACTAAAAAAAATGTCAATTTAAGGAATAATATATTATATCTCTAAAATATAGTTATGAATAAAAGTAAAATATGTTAAAATTTTCTTTTATTCATTTAACACTTTTTTGAGTTGCAAAGCATTCATGCTAAAGTTTATTTGTTTACTTTGTGTACTTATTATTTAGTAGAAAACTGCTTTTACTTTTTTATTTCTGTTCTCACAACTTGCAGTTTTTCTTTTAGAAAAAAAAAATTATTTGTTTAAAATAAATTTTATGCTTTATAAGCATTTCACCATAAAGTTTTTTTTATCAAATTTTGTGTTTACTTGAAGATTATTTAAGCAAAAAGTTACGTTTTTTTGGTATGAAAAAAATTTATAAGCATGCTAACAAGTCTGTGTTTTACAAAATACTTTGAATTGAAACTACTGAAACTTATTCATTGCAATAAAAGTAAAAATCATAAATTCAATAAAAATATTATAATAAAACTATAGCATTAAACTTATTTCAAATTAATTGTATTTACTTAAAACTTCTTTCATTAATTGTGTATGTTGCTTACTTTTAATTATTCTAATCATTACTTACTACGATAAAAGTTACAAACGTATATAAATTTTTGACTTGTTTTTATTTAGTTGTTTGCATAACCTTTTTCAAGGTTTTTAAAGTTTAATGCGCCCATAAAGGGAGCCAACTAGATGAAATTTGATGAACTTGTGTAAATTTGAATTTATTTTCAACAAAAGTACGTAACGAGGTTGTAAATCTTAATTCTCTTAACGCTTGAGGAATTTCAAAATGAAAAGACAAATGACTTGTTATCTAGAATATGTGTACAATATGCTAAATAAAACATTGTAGTTAAAATAACATGTTTTGAGAAGTCTAAATATAACTTTAAGTAAGACAACATAAGATTAACACTTCAATATCAGTTATTTAAATAAAACAGCATTTGTTTGGTTGTACAAAATTTGTTATAATAATTTAAAATGCTCATTTTTTGTAATTTAATCGCTTTTAACTTAATAACTTTTTTTTTTACTTTTAATTATTGTTAACAAACTTTGAAATAAAGTTTTTGACTGAAGTACAAATTTTATGATCTGTTGATCAAACATGTAAAAACAAAACAACTTTAATAAAAATCCATAAACACAGCAAAATATTTATGGTAACTTACACTTTAACAGATGTACAGAATACGTTTTTGTTCATATTTTCTACAATGAAAACGATTTTAAACAAAATTATGTTTTGATCTTTGTTAGAGATATACGTTTTAGCTTTTGGAATATTTACGTTGCACGTTTTGAAGTTTTAGTTTTACTAAAAGTAAAAACCAACATTTTTTATTTTGTGTTTTGTTCTAAATGCGCGTAACATTTGAAGTATATAAAGTTTCTTAAAACTTTCAAGATATTTTTGAACATTAACAAAATATATAAAAAGTTAGTTTTGTATTTCGTGAACTATAAGTAAAAAGTCTTTTAACTTACATTTAACTCTTCTTGTTGAAGTTCTTTTTGTTAAAACATTTAATTTTGTTATACTGTAATAATTTCAGTGTAATAAATGTTTTTTAAAGCTTAAAACATTTCATCTTATATAATAATTATTTTTTTCTCATCATAAAACTTAATTTCAGTACAATGTGACAAAATTTTCTTAGCATTTTTATCAAACTTATCATTTTGAACTTATTCTTTAAAAAATGTTATTTTATTGTTGTTCAATGTTAAAGTCTTTAACAAGTTAATGATGTAAACATTTTTTGGCATATTTTAACTGAAATATAGAGTTTTTACACTGAAAAGTGTTAAACTTTTGAAATAAAACTTATGTAAGTCTTCAAAATTTCAAAGAAGAAATAATCAATTTAAACAAATTATCTCAAAATATGGTGCGTATTACTTTATGTAAATAGAATTTGTAAACTGAATTAACTTAATGAGAATTTCGACAAATTTTTTTTTGACCGTTGGAGGTTTTAGTTTGTTGCAATATTGTTGCATGTTTTATTTTAACTTATAACTTTTATATTTAAATACCGGGTTATATTTTACTTGTTGCTTTAACGAAAGAAAAAAAGTATATTTTATGCACTTGAAATCTTTACACTATCTTTTTTTTTTAATTCTTCTGGTTTTTAATACGTTTATTTGGTATTTTATAAACCAGTTAGTTTTTTTATAGTTTAGTCCAAAGCATGTTTAAGATTTTCATCAGTGTCTTGTATACGCATTTATCTGTTTATTATTTATATAATTTACAAACTCAAGTTTATATGCTTTTTAATGTAAAGGCAGAACCGCGATTTAACTTAGTAGCCGAAAATTATTTTTTAATGTTCATTTTTTTATTTCATTGTTTATTTAATAAGTCTATTTAATAATTAGGTAGCAAAAATTTTTAACGGTTATCATTTGAAGTAGAACCAAGCTTTTTATTGGTCGTTTTCAGGCTATGCTACAACTTTAAATACATTTTTGTAAGTAAATATATTTTTATTCAGTAGATAAAATGTTTCATTAGTATTTATTAAAGACCTTTACAATATATTTTGTTAACAAACTTTTTTAATATTTCTATTTACAGTAACCTTATTCTGTTTTGAAAAAATTATTAGTTCATCTTATATGTTTAAATATAATTTGTAAATTTAGGCTAAGCCCTGTATCTCCATTACTGGTTGTTTTTGTTTTCAGATATTTATTATAACTAAGGATCTCATAAATATTATTTATTGATATCTTGGACAAGACATGAAACTGTATCCGTACGACTCGATAACCGGAAGGTTTTTTTGTACACCAGGTCCTTGGACCAAACCTTTTGAGCGCTTTTTTTTTTGTCGTTCAATAAACAATAATACTAATTGATCGAAACATTCTTGTATAAACAAATTCATTAAAAAAGAATTGTAATTTCTAAATTTTTTGTTTTCTAATTTTTACTTTCCAACTGTAACAAAAAAACTATGATAATTTTTCAAAGTTGGCTGTTTTTATTATTTTGTTAAGCATCTCCTTTTTAGAAGTCAAAAAATACAGAATTCTGTGTAAAAAAATGGGAGATGATCTCATTATCTAAACTCCATAAAAAAAACAATAATAAATGTTTATTCGGTCTAGGTAAAACTTGTGTACAAGTAAACAACTAGCTTTATTTATGTTGAGATAAATTTGTAGATATTTTTTTAATATACTAATCGAAAAATTAATTATATTTATACACATTCTTAGTTGCAACTCAAAAACTTTAAATTTACAAACATAAGAATATTTTGCAAAACAAAATTGCATCGATAATGTTTAGCAAAACACACTTGTTAAAATAATAAAACGACTCATAGTAAAACTTTAATATTCTACAAAGAAACATCAAAAACAATTTTGTTAATAACACTTAGTTTGAAGAAAGCTTTTTTATTAACAATTCATAGTCAATTATATTCAAATAGAACTTAAAAGTTTTTTTTTTTACTTATTTAAATAAATTTTGTATAGTTTTGTTATCGTGTAGCTTTTTGGAAATCTTTTTGTATTAGGCGCACTATTTTTACAATTTTTAGTAAGTTTTAAAAATAAAACTAGTAATATTTTCAATTTATTACGTTTAAAAAGAAAAATTTTATTTCATTTTTACAAGTATATTTAAAAGCAATAAAAAATAAGTACTCAAAATTCACTGTTACTCTAAGTAAATAAAATTAGTAAAAGTTCAGTTTTTTTTTGTTTTTAGTAAAAGTAAAACTTTGTGATTTCAAAATGTAAACAACAGTGACTTGCAAAAATTTAATTTAAAAGTACAGCATTTATATTATAACTTCACAAGGTAATTTTTCTTAAAAACAAATAGAATAAATAATAACATATAGTGAGTATTTAAAATTTATAACCATAATCCAACAGCTGCTACAATTTTGTTTTAAAAAATGTCGATTTATAATAAGCTTAAAAGTCTATGAAAGAATTAAACTTGTAAAATAAATTCTTTAAATGTTAATGGATAGCTATTAAGTACTTCTTAACTATTTAACAACTAATAAAAAATAACAAGCTTTAAAAATAATAACTCAGTGAGATTTTTTTGTAAAACTTACTAAATTATTTCTTCTATAACTATCCTCTAAGTTACCTAGTGGTTAAAATAAGTTAATAGTAAGCAAAAAGTTGTAAAAACGAGTTTGATAATTCTAGTTATTGTATTTACTTGTTGTTTTCATGACTTCTAACACTAGTTTAGACCAACCTCAACTTTATAAGCTCTTTTATGGGTTTAAATGACATAATAAATTAAAAACTACAACTTAAATAATTTAAATACTACGTTTTATTTTTTTAGCTATAAATAATAGTTTATAATTGTTTTATAAAATCTCAAGAATGTATAGTGTTGTGAAATAAGCATTAAAGTAGGTTTTGAACGATGAAATAAAATAAGGTTGAAAACATAGTAAAATATGTTAAAAACAAAAAAAACTGTTATTATTGAAAAAAAAAATTGTGTAATTCATCTTTGCAACCATTAACTCATAACAGCTTATATTTACTTATAATTGTTTTCCAAATTGTTACAAATTATTTTTAGTTTCAACAAAAGCTAGTCTAGGTTTGAAACATTTTGAAACTTATTGTTGCACACTAAAAATTATGGCCTTTAAGAACAGACACGACAAAAACTCATGAAGAAAATAGATAATGAAAAAATTATGCTACTGTAAGTCTAAAAAAAACTGCCCGGTCAAAAACAAATGTTGCTTATCTAACGTAGTCTACCAGATAAAAGTTTACACATCCAAAACTGATTATGGATCATACATAGGATCAACCGAAAAAAATTTAAAGCTCAAAGCTTCTTTCCTAAAGGCTGGTAAAAAACAACTCAAAAACTGCAAACAACTTGTGGAAATTAAGCGGAAATAATATAAAATATTCAATTTAATATAGTACTATTGAGCCTGTGGAAAATAAGGCCAACCATATTCAATATGTCATTATTATTAGTTATGCTAATATTAGTTTAATTCAAATTTTTAATTAATTTAGACTAAATTTGTTTAACTTAGTTTTGATTTAATTTTAACTTAACTCAACTGTTATTGTAATCTTTCTAAAAGTATTTATTTGCATTTGAAACTTTACACTTCGATTTCTGTTCAAATTTAAGGCTAAAATTTCTTTATAATAATTTTGTTAATTAGTTTAAAAAAACAAAAAATACTTTACAATGCTTAGATTATTTTCATTATAGCTAAACTTAAGTTTTTAACACTTAGTTTCAGCTTAATAAACTTTGTTCAATAGTTTCTATACATTATATAAAGTTTAGTAAGTTTTTAAAGTTACTTAGATATCTTATTATTGAAAGTTTACAACAAAAATTAAAGCTAAAACATTTTTATTAACTTAAAGTTTATTTAGAGTAACAGATAATTTGTATATTACAATTAACATTGGAAAATATAAACATCTTTTAATATAGTGATTAGTTTAGTTTATATGTGAAAAAAAATTAAAACTGAATATTTATAAAATTGTTATGTTTTTATTTCGATTTATTAACAGAAGCTATTTTTAAAGTAACTTACTAAAAATTTATTTAAAATTTTTTACCGAATTTATAACACAATATACTTCTATACATGTATAAGCATTCTGTAGCTTTTATAAAAATACTTTATGAAATCTTGAAAAGTGAGTAACAAAACATAAAGCAATAGTTTAGTTAGTTTAAACATTTTTTTAATCTAAAATCAACTTTTAAAGTATAAACTAGAAAGTATTAACATGAATTAATTTATCTTTTATTTTGCCACAAATTTTAGCGTAAGCCTTTTACTACTTCAAACAAGTAATGTTTAGAATTTATTTCTATTGATAAGGTCGCCACCCAATATTTGACATTGTTTTCTACATATTTTGACTTCTTAAAAGAAGATCTATTTTGAAAGAATTAATTATTATAGTAATTATTTATTTTACAAAGTCATAAAAGTTTCAAATGAATAATACTTGATAATAGTACCTAAAAGTTATTTAGTTTTGAGAAATTTATTATTAATTATTGATATAATTTATCATCAACTTATGCTAAATAATTTAAAAACTTGGCCCATTTAAAAATATAAAACTGCTTTATAAGTTTTGTCTCATAAATTTCACTAGAAAAATGGTCAAGTTTTTTATAACTTTCCAAAATTCTCCAAATAAAAAGGCTTACAAAATTTATTTTTGTTTTAGGAATGATATACTTTTCAAATAAATAAATAGTTTATAAAAATATAATACATTTTGCTTTCTTTAAAAACTACTTTAGGCTTAGAACAATTTTATCCTACTTTTATAAAACATTTTAATTAAAATAAACAAGAATTATCTACAGATTAAATGCAATAAAAAAAACTAGAATCAAGTTTCATTCTACTTGATGCTAAGTGCTTAAAATCGTTCAACCTTGTAAGATTTGTACTTAATTTGATCATTAGTAAATTTGAAATATTACTTGCATTGCATACATTCAAAATTATTCGTATCTTTATAAATATCTTATATAAATATCTTTTATATATCTTATAAACTTCAACTTATTAAATTTTGACTAAGTAAGTATTATAAAACCTTTTATGTTAATTTACAACGACTTTTTACTAAAAAAATTAAAAGTAATGCTTTAAAACCTAAAGGTAAGTTTATTATGCTTAAAAATTCAAGTTATTTTAGATAGAAAGCTTTGAAATTACAAAAATACTTAAATTTAAATCGAATTAAAACAAAGATAAAAAGCTTATTTTTTTAATCATTATAGTAAAATTGTACAAAACTTAGTAAAAGTTATTTTTTAAAGTTCAAAACTTGAAAACTTAATTTGAAAGCTATAAAAATCTATTAACTTGATATTAAATTATTTTCAAAAATTTCAGTTATTGCAAGTCATTTTTGTTTGCTTTTCATTGTCAGTAAGTAGCGCTTTTACTAAAAACAAAAGTAACTTTTAGTTTTGCAACAAAGTTTTTTTTAATTTCCAGTTCGTCGCTAAAAATCTGTTTGTATATACTTATATTACAAAGATGATAAAAAACTATAAAAGCAATTCTAATTATTTTACACAGTTTCATTAAAGTTTTAATACCGAAAACAAACCAATAAAATTTTTTATATAAAGTTTTTTTTTAAACGTTGTTTTAATTAGTTATTCACAAAAAGTTCTACATACTTTATTTTACTTTCATCAACTAAGCACTTCTTAAAGTTTTAGTACTTTACACTTCTTTAAGTACTTAATAAAGTGAAGCTTTAAAAAGATAAAACTTAATAACATTTAATAAAATCAACAGGTTTTAACATTTTTAGATAAATTTTATTATCCTTTTTATTTAAAAAATTCAAAACTGTTTACAATATTTTAGCTTCTTGCAAAGTCATTGATACTTAAATATTGATAATTATAGCTTTTCAGTAAAACTAAAAACTAACAGTTTTTTTATTTAAACTTTATAAAACAAAAAGATAAGGCAACTTTTATAACTTAGAGCCCATATAATTCAGTCTAGAAATATTGAATGCGTAGTACTTTATAGATTTTTAAACAATTTTTGATATATATTAATGATAACCAACAAACATTATAAATTATAAACTACTGAGTTATAACTTTTAGAACTTTTTAAATGTTTTTTTGTTATTTATCGAGTTATTGCATGATATTTTTGTTGTCTAAATTATTAATTTGCAATCACTAAAAACTATACTAGCGTAAAAACTTTAATAAAATTACATTTTATTAATTTATTCAAACTTTTTCCTTAGAGTTTTGAATAGTTTTTATGTGTATAAAAGGTCATTAGTTTAATAAAAAATTATGAGTCTTTTTTTTATTAGTTTAAATAATCTCTTATAAAGACTTTAATTTTGATAAACAATCAAGTAGTCTACGATCTACAATGCTACAGTAACTCGTTTTTAAATTTATATTTAAAACTAAAATAACTCTGTCCAAATAAAAACTTTAAAAGCAATTAAAGACTAGATTGTTTTAAGTTATTAGTTTCTGGACAAAGCGTTTGAGCTCTTATTTTTTGTCGTTCAATATTATTTCTAATTATATTGAGTACTGAATTTTTTCTACAGACTTTTGTCTTAGAGTCATTATTAAAACGCCATAAAACTAAATACTTTGTTTTAATTGCGCTACCTAATTATTACACAGTTTATGTTTAGAAGAAACTCATTGAAAACTTATTAACAAAATCTAAAACTGGCTTATACAAGTTTAATAGATTAAATACACTTTTAGTTAAACTAGTTACATTATACACACAAAGTTTTTTTTTTTTATTCGAACAATATTTAACAAGTTAGCCTAGAACTTGTTTGTTTAAAGTTTATAATATAGTTCAGATTTATCCGGAAATCGGATTACAAAATTTTGTAGTATTTAATCACTAACTTGTAATCGAGTAATTATTTGCAAAGTACTTAATTAGTTTATCAAACAAACTTAAATTTATCATAAAACAAAATATATCAACAAAATAATACAACTGAGCAGGTACCACTAAAGGTAATAAAACTTAAAAGTTATAAGGAAATTTTAAAGTAATATATTGTCTAAAACGTTTAAAACTTTTAAGTGTTTGTTTATGTAAAACAACCAAAACTATTTATTAAAATTGCAAAAGTAAGTCAGTAGTAATATAATACTTTTGTTAGTTTATACTTTTGAATTTATGAAAAGTTTTAAATAACTTATAAATATAGACTAGTTCTTTTTAATTTGTCAGTTGTAAAAGTGCCTGATACTATTATTTATAATTCTTATTAGATTAAAACTTAAGAAGTATTTTTATTATTTTAAGATCAATAAATACTAACTTACACATAAGTTTTGAACTAAAAAAACAAGTAGAACTTTAACAAACTTCAATTTTTTGGAATTACAATTAATTTACCTGTTGTTTACTTAATTATTGTAGTACAATCTTTAAAAGAACAAAACTAAACCGGACTTTTAGTTTTGTTGATAATTGTTAAAACTTTCATTATTTAAGAGTTATAGAAAAAATTTTCATAAAATTAACATTATATAACAAACTGAAGCTTTTTTATGAATTTTAAAGTAAAAGTTTTCTTTAATATCTATTAAGTTTGTCTTTTTATTTAAAAATATTCCGTTTCATAGTTAACTTTATGGTTTTTAGAAGTTCAAAATAATAGAAATCTTCTTTATGTGCTTTTTTTTATGTAAATAGATTGAAAACAGTTTTTTAATCTTTGTAAAGTTTTAGCAATTCATTTTCTTTACTTTTCATTGTCAAACAATAGCACTTTTACTAAAACTAAAACAAAGTGAAATTTTAGTTTTTAGTTTAACTTAAGAAATAGTCGTTAATTAACAATATTTTATGACTTTTAATAGTTTTATATAATAGTCCTATTCAAAAGAACTTCAAAAACGTATAATTATAAAGCTAACCAAAACGTTTTATTAAGTATGATTTAAAGCTAGGTTCTAAATAAACAGAACTAATAAAGTCATTAAGTTAAAAAAAAAGCATTTCAAACTGAACACAAAAGTTTAAAATAAAAGTTTACTATGGTATAATTTGAAAACAATAAGCTCATTTTTTACAAGAATAAAATAAAAATCAAAGTCATACCCTAGTATATATTGTTTTGTTATAGTACATTCATACTAATTTAGTTATGAAATAAAAATTACTTATCAAGCACTAATATTACCAATTAATATTTTTTTTAAATGCTTTTATGAATATTATATATCACAATAAAAACATGGTTAAACCGTCAAATACCAAAAGGCAAAGAACGTTAGCTCAATGATATTTAAAACGTAACAAAGTTTATTTATTTGATTTTTAACACATAAAACTTTGGCACAAAATAAACAAGTTTTTGATATTCTGAGCCTTTTACTTTTTGAGAATAAAAACTACAATACCTATGCAGCAAATCATGCAAGTGAATTACTGTAAAAACTATTTGCAAAAATAATCAGTTTAGCATAATAAAGTTGTAATACTGAACTGAAATTCAAATAAAAACACTATAGAAATACTATAGAGCTTTCTCATTTACGTTTTTGTTCTTTGATTAGCTCATGTGGTGATAATATGCAAAAAAAAGATGTTCAAACTAAAGATGTCGCATAGTTTTACAAAACTAAACTTTGCTATGATAAACAGTGTTTTTTAGTACACATACATACGTGCTTAATAGGTTTGTTTAACTTGAACTTTGTTTCCATTTTTAAGTATTCTTATAATGTACTTTAGTCTTTACTT
Organism: Thalia democratica; assembly: GCF_965202585.1. Classification (NCBI taxonomy): domain Eukaryota; kingdom Metazoa; phylum Chordata; class Thaliacea; order Salpida; family Salpidae; genus Thalia; species Thalia democratica. The sequence continues at coordinate 34,620 of NW_028139695.1, forward strand.
TATTCAATATAAGATATTATTTACATATTCATATTCTCAAATAAAAGCATTTCTTAATATAAATAGTTAAAATACTAAGCAAATACAACTTAGTGCTTTCAAAAACCAACCTAAAACTAATAAGAGCAATACAGTATAGATGTTAAAAAAGTTAAATAAAGCTCTGCTAAACAAATACCAAGTTACAGTTAATTTCTTTTAAGAAGGCTTGCACTATAGTTGAATATATTCAATAAGTCATATACAAAACTTATACATTTAACTAACCATTTTACTTTGAATAATTGTTAATGATACGTACTTTTTTAATGTTTTAAAAGTTAGCTAATTTAAAGTTGCAAATTATGATTAAATTTTATACCACGTTTCATTTTTTCTATTTTATATAGACTAGTTCATTAAAATATCAGTAGTAGTCATTCAATTAGTGTTGGTATTTGAAATCTTTTAATAAATAAAGTATAAACGTGTTTGTTATAGTTTCAACTAAGAATTGTTGTTGAATCATTAGCTTGAATGTAAACCATGAAAGTTGTTTTATGTGTAGTAAAGTACTAATTTTCCTATTCAAAAACATTTTAATTGATGATTTTTTCTTTTAAACTTAAGAAAATTCCAACTATAAAACTTATTTTAAAATTATAAAGATATAAGACAAATCATTTTTTGAAATTTTTACAACATTTTCACGCTAATTCACTTTCTAAAACTTAAACTAAATCTTAACAAAATAATAATAAACTGTTGAGAGTTTGTTACAGCTAGTCAGTTAAAATCTTGTAATTGTATGTTAAAAGATCTTATAATATATAATGCTTTTACTCGATTTTACTTGAACAACTTATAACTGTTAAATTAAAGGTACAATAGTCTTTCATTATAATATCTAGTGATACATAATGATTGAGTTTTTTAAATGTTTTATGTTTGACTTTCAAATCATTTTTAGTATTGTTCTATTTAATGACCATGGACAGTAAAAGTTCCAAAAAGCTATCTAAAAAAGTAACCAACAACATGAAACCTACTAATAAAAGTGATATTTTTGGAATTTGTAAACATTATGAAGACAATTATGATGATGAAGAGTGTAAAAATGACTTGTTTCTTGCAGAAGCAGCTAGCAAACAATTAACTGTAGGTTAAAATCATAAATGTTTATATAAATATACTCCTACATATATAACTCTTTTTTTATAAATTAAAATTTAGAAGCTGTCCACTTACATTATATTGTCTGTATAAAGTTTATATAAATCACTACGTTTTATCTGAAAAAAAAAAAATTATTTAAAATTTCTACATTTAGATTTATGCTTACTTCTGTTGTTATTAAACTGTCTAAAACTCCGACCTACTTTTAAAAATCAATGAAAAATATTTCAGACAAAATTTAAATTACATAAAAAGTATATCTGCGTTTTATTAGAAGTATCGAAGTATATATTTACTTAAAAAATTAAAACTAATGTTAAGAATTTCATTATCTTAGGAAAAGTTTTTAGAACATTTTAATTTATTTTCTTCATTCGAGTAAACAAAAGGCTTTGCTAATATTTATGTCTCTACGACGTTTTATACCAATATCTTTACAAATATACATAAAATAGAACTTTTTTTTACAGACTAATCTATCTTATGGATGTGACCTATACAAAAACAAAAAAGTTGCTGAAATATTAAAATCAAATGAAGTAAGCGTCTTAAAAAAATTGAAGTAATAAAAAGTATAAAACATATAGTTGAAGAGATATATGAACTAATCTTAAAAATTAAAAAAAAAACTCAATTGTGACTTAGTTCTGCTAACTAAAGTGTTAAGGCTATTTGAAAATGAATTTAAACAATAAGTTTAAAAACATAACTTTGACTTATTAAACATATATCTAGACTAGTTAATGTAACATTGCAATAAATATCACTTTAACTACACGTATAAGTGCTTTCACATATTGAAACTATAAACTACAAAATATTCAACATTTTTTAGCCTGGGATGTTATTTTCTACAAAAGATCATCAAAACTGTTCGAGTAAAGTAATGGATAGATTGAAATCGATGTCAAACAAAAAAAAATTGCAGTCAAAAATCGAGTTTGCAAACCAGTAAGTTTTTTTTAAGAGCAATAAATGTTTCAGAAACTGTAATTTATTATTTTTATTTAATTTTTACCAGATTTAAGTAAACTAGAAAAACAAACGTTAATAAAATCGCAGTTTGCATAGACTAGCTCCGGATGGAAAAATCCCAAATATTCAGCAAGTCATAGAAGATAGCAGTAAGTTAATAAGTTATCAAGATATTTAAAAAATTAAAAAATGTAACACTTTCAATTAATTACTCACACCAATGATGAAAATTTTTTTAACTATTGTCATGATAATGTGTTAGTGAATTATTTTGCAAAATTGATGAAAATGATATATGAGTAAAACTTTCAGAAGCCAAACTAGTATTCAAGGAATTTCTAGAAGAGAAGAATTATGATGACAATTTTTATTTTTTGAAAAGTGTAGACATTTTTAAAGAGTTGAAGACTGGAAAAAATCGTAATGAAAAAGCATCAAATATAAAAGATCTATACCTAGTTGATAATGCTTTGTTAAATAAGGTAATATAACAAAGTATTTTTTATTTAATTTACTACTACAATAAATAAAAACTAAAAACTGTTAAGATATTTCCCCGAATCTGTACTTCTACTTATTTTTTGCATTAATCTCAAATAGGTTTCACAGTAACATATAATCAAATATTAAAAATGTTTTTGTAGATAAATGTATCGCACGAGATCAAAAAAGAAGTGATATCTGAAATTGAAGAGCAAGAAAGTTTGAAACAATATAATGAAAAATACAAAGATAAACCTGAGAAAGCTAAAAGAGTCCAAAGATTAAAACAGATTTGTTTGATAGAGCAGCCAATGAGGCCGAGCAAAAGTTTAAAACTCATTTTTCTGAATTTCTTAGTTCATATTTTGACACCGATGTCTAGAACAAATGAAATTATGTGTCTAAAATGAGCTTATGTTTGTAATTGCAGTTTTTATAAGATTTGTGTATTGCGTTCACTTGTGTATAAGTTGAATAAATTGATGTTCATTTATTAAACAATGAAAAATTAAGTATACCCAAGATTTGTGGTTGTAAAACAAAATATTGTATTTAGTCAAACATTTAATCAGAATTGTTTAAATTTCATTTTATCACTGTTTCGAATCTAAACACTTGCTCTAACAATTATAATCTTAATACAGTTTCTTACAAGCATTGAATGTGTAAATGTACCAGAAAGTTGTAGTTAATAGTGTTTTGTTGTAAAAATTAAAATAAAAGCTTGCATTGTTGCAAACTACTTCCCTATCATATGTCTTTTTTTTTATTTATCAAAAAAAAAATTACTTGCCATATCAATTTTTTTCTGTTATAAATCTATGATCACTAGTTTCATTTCTATAAAGTCTATACTGACTATTTGAAAGATTAAAACAAATATTAGTAAAAACTGGTTAATTAAGTACAAGATAATTTAAAAGCAGCCTTTAAGCATAATTATACATGTTTGTTTATTATCTATTACGATGATAACTTTACTAATTTAACTATTAACAATGTGAAACTTTATAATAAAAAAACAACACTATTGTCCAAAATCTTGGAAACTATTGTCAAATATAATTATTACATTTTTTTTTTTACTATATAAATCTTATCAACTTGACCTATAGCCGTTTATTTTTGATTTTTTCAAATATATATTACTTTGAGTTTATGCAATTTTTAAGAATTTGAATTGTTCTAATTCAAACTGTCATGTACCATATTTCATAAAATGTTAGTTTATTCAAAAGGTCGCGCTATTTTTAAGACTTTTCAGTTCACAATCGAGGCCAAACGCTGATACATAGGAATTCAAAATCCACCAACGATCAAAATCCACCTACGATCAAAATCCACCCGCGTCCAAAATTCACCAAAGATCAAAATCCACCCAGTCAAATTCGAGAACCGCTTACCGATCAAGGATGAGGGTTAGTGGTAACAGTGATAGTGAAAAATAAATTAAAAAATGCAAATAATGTATAGAATAATTTGATAGATAAATAATTTTAAAATAATCGGGTGAATTTTGAACGCGGTTGGATTTTGATAGCATACTAATACTTAAGCTTATTTTCTACAAAATTGATTTTTAAGAAAAGTTATTCAGTTTGTAAGTACTTTTTAGTAGAAGTTGATTCTTGCTATTATTTTTTTTTCGTTTAATTATTGAATTGGAAAAAAGAAACAAAGCTGTAAAGCTTCACAGTAACTTGTTCAAATTTCTAAATGCTAAAATTTAGTCTATTGTAGAAAAGAAGAATTACTGGTCGAAAAATTAATATCTGCTAAAACTTGTGTTCTTTATTACAAGTAATCATCAATTGTTGCAGTAAAAATTTAAAGTAAGCGTTAGAAGGAAGCAATCTTAGCAATTTATTATTTATATTTTATCATTTTTTTACATATGTAAACACTACTGGTTAGAAGTTTTAAAGTTTATTCAACTTTTAAACACATTATAAGGTACAAAACAAGAAAAATAACAACACTTACTTATAAATATATCAATTATGTATGCTGAAGTAGGTTAAATTAAGCAAGTTCTTTTTTTTTTTGATTATAGCGAAATTCATTTGTATAAAACCTACTCATCTTTATCAAAGTAAGAGTACAAGAATTCAAAACAAACTGCAACAAGCTTCGGTTCAAGCTCAGCTGCTGCCTTATCAAACAAGTCAATTTCATATACGGGACTTTTTGGAGCTTCACCTTCAGACAAACAAGTTCCAAGTACGGGGCTTTTTGGGGCTTCAGCTTCATCAGACAAACCAGTTCCAAGTACGGGACTTTTTGGATCTTCACCTTCAGACAAACAAGTTCCAAGTACGGGGATTTTTGGGGCTTCAGCTTCATCAGATAAACCAGTTCCAAGTACGGGACTTTTTGGAGCTTCACCTTCAGACAAACAAGTTCCAAGTACGGGGCTTTTTGGGGCTTCAGCTTCATCAGACAAACCAGTTCCAAGTACAGGACTTTTTGGAGCTTCATCAGACAAACCAGTTCCAAGTATGGGACTTTTTGGGACTTCAGCTTCATCAGACAAACTGGTTTCAAATATGGGATTTTTTAATGTTTCTGTTTCATCAGACAAGCCAGTTCCAAGTACGGGATTTTTTGGGGCTTCAGCTTCATCAGACAAACTGGTTTCAAATATGGGACTTTTTGATGTTTCTGCTTCATCAGACAAACCAGTTCCAAGTATGGCTTCAACTTCATTAGACAAACTAGTATCAAATACAGGACTTTTTGGATAGTTATTAGAATTTTTTCCAGTTAGAAACTCACGTTCCTGAAAATTTTTCAATAAATTCTTCTTTTTGGTCAATTTTTTTTATCACTTCATTTCTAGTCAGATCCTCAATATCTATCTAAAAATAAGATATACATCACATACTTTCCAGCTTTCTTTTATTCTGTGTTATACTAGACTAATTTAAACTAACTATAAAACTTAAGAGCTTTTACTTGATATTGGTAAAATATATATATACATACCTCGTGATCATCGTTGTGTAAGTACATGTACAAATCTTTTATTTCGGATGCTTTTCTTCTTCGCTCATCATTAGAATCCAGGTTTTTGTAAAGAACCACATCTTTCAAAAAGTTGTGGATTCCAACACATTTCTTTACTCTTATAAAGTTCATGAAAACTGACTTCGCTCCTGTGAAAAATTCCGGCTTATAAATGAGAACAATGCTGAAAATATATTTCACAAATCTTTGCTAAATCACGTTAATTTCAGTACTATCTAAATTTTAAGACTTATCACAGTAAAATCAAAATACTTGTATAATAAGTTTTATTATCATTACACGATCTCTAATTAAGTCGTTTATTTAAGTATTTTTTTTAATATATGAACATAAAGTCAAAACACATCACATTAAAATATTACAGTTTTAAAGAGCTTTTTTTGTTATATACATAATAATTTACAAACATTTTTTTTTATACTTACGTTCGTCATCCATAACTTGCTGCATACCAAGAACCCCGTCTTGAGATAAAGAAACCAAACTGTGAAAATGTTAAGATTTAAATAAGTTTATTTGTAATTGTACTTGTAATAAATTATATAATAAATGTTGTTCTACTACGTTGAGAAAAATTGCTTAAAATTTTTGAAAAATTAATTTTTAAGTTCACTAACTGATTTGCAAATTCATAGTTTTTCTGCATTTGTGACTGACGTTTGCTAAAGTTAAAAGTTAAACTCTCGAATTTACAAGTTTCAAGAGAAATTTTTAATCGCTCAGCTCTAATTTCCCTAAGTTCTTGCTGTAAGATGTATAAAATGTTAAAAAAAACTTGTAACCTGCAGTCTTAATTTACCTTAAGTTTTGTTTATCATGTTAATATTGAAACTATCATTAACTATTTAATTTATGCTTGAACTTGTGTTTTTTAGTACAGCCTTTATAATGTTTATCATCATCTAGTTTTATATATATATTAAATATTAGCTATAATGTTAAGCTTAGCAGAATTAATTTGATAGAAATTTGAAGCTGTTATAAAAAATATACACAAGTTTGAATTAAAATTAAATTATAAAGTTTATATTGAATTAAGACAGTTATGTAGGAAACTTTTCAAAAAGTTTGTAATATTTTAATGTAATTATAAAACTAAGAATTAACTTGAAATATTTACAATGTGTATATATTATATAAGTGCGTGTTTACTTAAAAAACAAATAAGATTTTTAATATTATATTAATACAGTGTAGTTGATAAAATACTAGTAAAAATATTTTATTTCTACTAACAGTTAGTTTTTCGGTAGAATATTTGTTTTTAAATATATCGACATTTTCATCATCTTCACATATTCCAAACATTTTGTTTTTATTTGAAGGTATATTTTTGTCGTTTTTTGTTGTTTGCTCAGGTAACTTTCTGGATTTTTTGTCCACCATGATTACTAAATATTACTAAACTTATAAGTACAAAAATATTAAATTAATACAAGATTGAAACAACATTTTTTTTAGTTTTAAATATTTTTTTAAAGTTAAAGTTAATGAACTTATATTTACTTCATGATAAGTTGACTATTATTTAAAAAAACTTATAATTGTATAAATTTTTGTATTTTTAAGATTATAAATATCCTATACTATTTTTTATTTATTATATATTATTATTACAAATATAAATAACAAAACAATTATCTGAGTAACTTGAACCTAATTCAAAAAGTAGCAGAACTTTATAGCTTAGTTTTAATAAAAGTACAAATTAGAAATAAAATTTTATGTCTATTAAAATTTTTATCACATAAGCTAGAACTATTATTTAAAGTTTTTGTGCAAATGATTAGTTTAAAAGCTGAAGTTAGTTTCAAACACGAAATAGTTAATTACAGTTTTGATTTACTTTTTAGTTCTTGATATATATCATTTTATTTGTTAATAAAATCTTGAGAACGTTTTAGATTTATTATTAACTTAAATAAATGCAACTTTTTATTAACATAACTAAAACAGAAGTTTCTAACAGTCAAAAAGATGCTCAAAAAATAATAAACACTATTTTAGCTATAGCGTGCTTACATGGCTAGTTTAGAGGGGGGTAACTTACAATAAGTACAGTAACATAAAATAATTAAGCGAAAATAATTAAATTTAAATAGATAAATAGAATGTATTCTTGACTAAGCTTAATATCACTGTATCATTTAAAACAAACTAAAGTTTTGCATAACACAAAAAATATATGCATTGTTATTTTTTAATTTATTCATATAAATGCACAAGTAAGAAAATATGAAAGGAAGCAAATTACTTTATTACACTAACAACTAAGATCTTTGACTGTTCTTTTATAACAAATATTTCACACTAAATTTTTCTTAAAACTAAGAGTCTGTTGTATAAGTACAAAAGTGATATACTTCCAAACAAATTGTATAATTTGTTCAGTATTCTCTTTTTTATGAATGTGTTGTTTAGAATGTGTTGGGTGTTTGAAAAGTCTGCACATAAGAACTTGTATGAAACAGTTTAATTAAACTATTATTTCAATTTGGCTTTCTATATTTAAAAAAATTGTTATTTTGTCGTTATTAAAAAATTATATTGATCTCTAGAAAAATGGTCGGCAAAATAACTGTTGAAACGAATTGGTCAATTCACAAATTAATTATTGAGTGTGATGTATTTAAAGCAAACAAACTTTTTATTCAGTATTCAGTTTTCAATTAGCATCAATAAAATTACCGTAAAAATATTCAGAAATATCCGGCCTGCAAATTTTTTGCTTAAAAACAGTACTGCTTGCAGAAACTAAGCTTTTTATATTAAAACTAAAATGCTATCTCAACTTGATTTTTAGCATCTTTAATGATAACGTCACTAAAGTTTTGCTTAAACTGCTTTTTATAAATAAAGATAAGGTTGACCTGAAAAACATTTTCTAATAAATCTCATAGAAGAAATTTACTGGTAATTTTTGCTATTACTTATAAAACAGCTTAAAATAGTATTTTATATATCATAATTTAAAGATTATGTTTTAAATAATGCAGTAATAACAAAATTAGCTTTGCAACACCAAATTTTTACATAAAACTCAACTGTTTAAACAAAGTAATTTCTTGAGTGTTAAACAAAATCAAGTTATAAAGTTATAAATATTGGATTAAAAAAAGTAGCTACTTGTTTCGTGAAATGCTTCTTGCTTCTTGTACAAAAGCTATTTTATCTTAATGTCTCATGAAATTCAAAGTAGAGGTATTAGAAATAAAACTATTTATGCAACTTTCGGTTTGTTTTTTTTTTTATAGATTTTTTCAATAGAGGTACAAGGATGCAGATTCATCATCATAACGTTTTTCTTCTAAATTCAATAATGAACTTTAGCTGAAATTATATTAAGCATTTATTTAATTCAAGCAGTTTACACTCTCTAGCGCCAAGCATTATTTTAGCAAAGTAATTCTTATATTTGTGTTTAAGGTGTTTTAAGAATAGCAAGTTGTATAGATAAAAATGTATTATTATAAAAGAAGCTAAATTTTCATTATTAAGAAAGCTAAAAACAAAAAGTTTTAAACTAAAAACTAATAGCTACTTCATCTAATTAAGAATATATTTTAAGATACTTTTCAAATAAATTGATTAATATAAGTATTTAGTATAAACAAATCAATGTTTCATTAAAGTTTTATACAAAAAGTACTAAGAATGTTTTTTTAGTTTTATATGATAGTCAAAGTTGATTTTTAAAGTATGACTGTTTTGTTTTATGAAGCTATAGTTTTTTTTTTCTTTAGATATAACATTTTGTATCCTTTATAATTTGCTTTAACAGAGCAGTTTTTAGCAATGATTGAGCTATGATATTAAATTAATTTAAATATCACTCAATAATAAGTTTTATTAACAAGTAAATACTATACTTACTTGAAATAAAAGTAAAACAAGTTAAATAATAACAAAATTTGAAAAGTACATGGTATTTTAGTATAATTTGGTAAGTTTTTTCAACCAACTTATTTCTTGTTGGCTTAGTTTTATTCAGGGTGCTACAAAACCTGGAATCCTGGAAAAACTTATAACTTGACAATTTAGGCTAAAAAAAGAGAAAAAAGCTTGAAATATAAACGGTTTTTACATATTAATTAGTAAAATTTTGAGTTGATCCTAAAAATCTATCTTAAAGATAAATATTTTTTGTCATCATCAAAAAGTTTTTCAATTAAAAGACACATTTAAATTAGCTTTACAGTATTTTTCAATGTCGTTATACTATTTAACACAGTTTTAGACCTTAAACTTAATTTCAAAGTAAAAATAGACCGTGAAAAAAACTTGAAATTCAGAAAACCTGGAAGAATTTTCTTAGAAACCTGTGGCAACCCTGTTTATTTTAAGTAGGGCCACAGCCGTTTAATAAGCAATAAATTCTAGGGAACTTAATGTTGAAACTTAGTGACTAAGGTAGAAATAATCAAGAAACTCCTGTGAAATCATAATTAAAAAGTTACTTGAGCTTTAAATTTAACTAATTAAACATTACTATCAATTTAAAGATAAGGATATTAACTTTTTATGATTTTACTGTTGGAGATTCAACTACTGAAACTTTTGCTATTTTTTTGTATATCTGAAAACTAATTCTTTATAGAATTTTGTAAGTAATTTAAGATAGAGCTCTTTTTTAAAGAATCATTTATTTCATTAATATTTTTAATAAAAGATTATTTCAAAAGAGTTTTTTGTGAAACAGTTAAGTTGACTAATAATAATTATAACTTATATCCATTACAGAGCCAAACATTTTTTTAGGTTAAGATATGAGCTAAGAAGTACGATGTGTGACAAAACATTAAATGCTTTTTATGGAAAATAATAGTGATAATAAAAAAGTTTTAAAAAAAAGCAAACCTAAAAAGTAGAACAAAAGTTTAGAAGGCAAAAGAATAGAAATGTTTTTTACAAGGACCAATTTACCAACTTGTAGTAGCTTTTTTTTATTGTAAATGTAGTAGCTTTTTTCTTAGTAAATTTATTAGTTGTTGTATTTTTATTTCATCTTTAATTTATCTAAAAGTAAATTTAAGCATTTTTTTATCTTTTTACTTAAGTTTTTGGTTGTAATAGAATAACAGTTTTACTAGTAACTTATCTAGTAATTAGTAGCAATAATTAAATTTTATTTAACAAGTTGCTTCTCAAAAAATAATTAAAATCAAACAAATTTTTTTAAGTATAACATGTACTGATAAGTTAACATACTTTTCACAAAATGAGAAAAACATAAAAACAAAATTAAAAAATTAAGCTATAATTGTTACCAATTGTAATGTAAACCTTGTCAGCAAATAACTATATTGTAACAATAATTATATGTTTAAGAACCTATACAGTCTCAAGTTTCCTTAATTTAATTAAAGTACTATCTTGAAATTTTTGTTGTTACTTGTTTAATAAAGATTCTACACAACTTTTTTGTAACATTGTTTTTTTTTTTGAAATTAATGCTAAATGTATCTGAACAAACTGTTTTATTTCTCCAAAGGTTTTGATCTTGTTATAATAATTAGTTTAGAATATAATTTTACTTAATTAGTTTCATCTAATTTGTTTTAGTTAAACGTTAAACTTCTTTTTTTCATTCTAAGACTTTGAAACTATTTAGTTAGTAAACTTCAAAATATCGTTTGGCTATAATTCTTAAATTTTGCAACAACAACTTTTATTTTTGTTAATATTTTGACTTATAATATAACAGTGATAATAGCTAATCTCATTTTCTATAATTTTCAGAGAAAATGGATAGAAATAACAAGTTTATTAAAAGCAGTATTGGTGACGAAATAAACAACCTTACAACACCAAAAGGTTTAAATACAAATATATGTAATCGTAAAAATGATGACAGTGATTTTGATGATGATGAGTTTAAAAAGATTTGCATGATGCAAAAGTTGCTAGTGACCAGCTAGATGTTAGTTTAAAGCTAGTTTTCTATTATGAATTAATAAAAATATGAATAAGTCAAGTAAACTTTGGTGTTTTTGTGTTTAATAACTTTAAAAATTGAACTGTTCTGCTATCTTAAAAATATGTTTTATATTTAATATCATAAAAGATTTCATTTTATTATTTCTAAATGCTAAAAATAAAAGTGTAAACCTCTACAAGCTCTAATAAAAGCTTAATTACTAATATGTATTTTTAAATTTTCTTACTTATATCAAATTTATCAGTATAACCTTTCGGCTTCCAAATACTTTTTCCAAAATAAAAATCGATTGGAAGAACAAAATATTGTTGAAATTAGTAAGTTAAAAATCAGTGAGTTGAAAAATTCTATGCCAATTTATGAAAAAGTACAGATTGCTCAAAAGTAAGTTTAATACATTTATAATAAAAAAATAATTGTATCTATTCTTACATTAGTTTAAATATATTATTCTTTATAATACAGGCTTAGCATTCTGCTTTTTTTTTATCCTATTTATCAATTAAAATACTTTATAGCTTGCGCTCTATACTGAAAGACTTAAACGAATCAATGTATCTCAATGTTATCTTAAATGATGCAAGTAAGTTTTCATTATTCTTTTTATTTTAACTGTATGAAAACTCGTATAGTAAAAAACACAATTATTTCTATGTTATCTATCAGTAATACTAACTTTTTTTCGACCTGGTGTTTTATTACAGGAGCTAATTTTGTCTTCCTCAAGTTTCTTAAACAAATTAAATGTGATGAGAATCATATCTTTTTGAAAGATGTAGACTTCTACAAAAGTTTATATTCTGAGCGCAAAAGAAGAACAAAAGCTTTTAAAATGAAAAACATTTATTTGGAAAAAGGTGGAATTTTAGAGGTAGATTTTTATATAAAAAGTTTACGACATTTTTACCTTGTTTTTTAACTATATTTATTACTAGGATTTTAGATACCTTAAGTATTTTTTTTTTCTGCTAAAATATTTAAAAGTTTTTAGAATAAACAATCTACCTATTCTTTTCTGTAATTAAACTTTGCAATTTTAATTGTTACTTAAATCTTCTAGAATTAAAAATTCTCTGCAACACAATGAAAATACAATACATTATTTTTTTCTTCTGCTAGAAATTTCGTTTATAGATCAATATATCAAACGAAACTAAGTCAGAAGTTATAGCCAGCATTCAAAAATACGAAAAATTGATTGAAGAAGGTTCGTATGACGCAGAAAAACAAAAAATTATGAGTCCTGAGCAGAAAAATAATTGGTACAAAAAATTGGAAGTTTTTGTCAACACTACTACATATGGAAGTGATTTGTTTGGTAAAGCACAAAAAGAAGCTTTTAACGTACTAAATATTGAATGTCTTCCAAAGTTTTTGAGTTTTTATTGGGATAGTGATATAAAAAAAGTATTTCAAGGTTAAGATCTAAAGCAGAAAACTTTTATTTTCTGTTGAAAAGTGTTTTTTGATTTAAATAAAAGCATATGCTGCTTTGATAAACTTCTTAAAATTTAAAATTAAGCTAGTTATATAATAAATATTAATTAGTTTTAAGCTAAGAACAATTTAGCTATATTGAAAACCCAGTTGAGTAAATTATTAAACTCTTAGATTTCAAGTATTAAAATTAGTTAGTAAGAAATGTGTTACATAAATATTTTTTTTTTTTTTAAATTCAACTTTATCAAGCAAGAATTGTTTCTTAAAAGTTTGTCAAATAAAACAGGCATGCTTAATTAAATTTTGTTTTATATAATAACTAGAAAAAATTAGATTTATAAACTAATTCACTAGTTTTTATACTTACAAAAGTTATGTTTCACCTTGACTTGTTGAGTTGTTTTTAAGAAAATGTAGTTTAATTTGGTAAGTTTTCACTGAATTACACTATAGAGATAAAGTTCTCATTGTACTTAATAATTTGAAAAGTAAACAAGATGATAATCTGTAAGCACCTTTATATTCAATAGTAGCAAAACTATATTTATACTTATAAGACTAATTTAAACTTAAAAAAAATAAAGTTAGTTATTAGATGTTTTTAGTGCTAAAAAAATAAATGGTTAAATATGGCTAGGATAGAAAAGCGTTACATTTGAAAGCTTGAATATAAAATCCTAATTTATTTATATATAAAATACTGATGCAAAATTCTCTTTTATCAGACATTTAGTGTTTTATAATCAGGGTTGTTTAAAACTTATCCGTGGCTATTTAAACAAAGCTTTTTTATAACTAACTTAATGATTTATACAGTGTTAAATTTCCATATCATTGCTTAACATTGTTTTTAGTGGTTTTTAGTTAAAAGTCTTGAAAATTTTGTCCTTTGTATTATAGAATTAAATTAACTTTTCGAAATTAGAAAATAGTTCATAGTAAAAAACAATTTATTTTATTCAAAGCTTCTTAAATATAATATTTTGATGTGAAATATTTCAAGTTTTATGAATAGTAAGGTTTAATTATTTGCCTAAAAGTTCTTGTTAATAATTCAAAAAATTATTAATTAAACAGCTATTTTTATTGTAATATACAATATGAAGATTGCAATAATATAAAGTAATGAAACATAGTACTAAAACTTAAAGAACTTGTTTAAAGTAATAATTGACATAGTTTTTTTAAATTTTCGTATATTAAACAACTTTTATCTGTCACTTTTTTGTTCGCTTTGTATCTAAAATTAGATTCACAAAAAACCTCGAAGATACTTGATTACAACAAACTTAATCATTTGATTTTAGTGGTTTGCGTTTGTTAGAATTACTTTTTATACCATTTACAAAAATAGTTAATCGTTAAGCTTTTTATTTTACGTAAAAGTTATGTAGAGTAATTTTTATGTATTTCCTAAAAAAAAACAAATTTTCGCTCAAATAGGACTTTATTAAAAATAATGGTTGAAGCTACAAACAAATTTATTAGATAATTTAAAAATACTTGAATCGTTATTTCTTTTACTTGTTTTTTGTTTTGTAATACTTTTTGCAAGAAGCATCAAAAATATCGAGTTAAAAAAAAATCCAAGGAGTTTGTATTTAACTAATTATTTTGGTTAAATTTATTCTATAAAATCTATGTTCTTAATTAGACGATTGGTAAAAAAGTTTGTTACAGTAAAAGATAAATAAAACTAATAGTATGATTTTTTTAGAAGTAATTCGATAGTTAGTCGTTGCTTAAACTTCAATTTTATGGTAAACCACTAAATGATAAAAATAGAATTCAAATTTATTATAGCGCTTGTGTTTTTCTTACATTTTATTGTGACGTCAACAAATTTAAATTTTGAAGACATTTCTAAGCATTTGAATTAATTTTGGATACCGTTACCACGTTGATATTACCACACAAAGTTAGTCTTTATTATTTGAATTTTATCTAATGTATTTACTTTTCAATAATTTGGTTTGTAAAAGTTAAACCAATAATTTACTAAAATAATGACTTGTAAATTTGCATTATAATGCAACAGTAAATTAAGTTTATTACCAGCTTTTCATTGTATTAAATATTTTATACCTATATGTTATCATCCATAAGTATGTACTGAAAAGTAGATTATTAAAGCATATATATAAAAGTAAAATATACTTTAGATTTAACTAACATTTGATAACATTTAAGTAATATCGAGTTTGTGCAATCAGATAAGTTAATGTTGTCAAATGTTGTTTAAATGTATAAATTATGTTCTACATTGCAAACTAACAAATGTCATCATTATGTCTATGATAGTAAGTATAAAATATTAATATATTACTATATAACAAGGCAATCAAATATTATTGAGTATACATATTCATACCTTAGTTTTATGTCAGGTTTAATGTATAATTTATACAATAGTTAAAATTATGTTAGAAATGAATAATAGTGTGATAGAGTGAGACACTTACAGTTGTTTTCCTATAAAATAGCAAAATAATTTAATAATATAATTTAATCTAACTTATTCTAACTGTTCGAGCTGTACTTGATTTATTATACATGTAGTGCCTAAAATATTTAATCATAATGATGAG
>NW_028139696.1:0-50198 GCF_965202585.1 Thalia democratica
ATTAAATGTTTTTGATTGATTTTAAGCATTTTACTTAACAGCGAAGACCGCGTGAAGGACAAAGTAGCAAAATGGATTTTTTCCTTTACATTTTTTAAAGAAAGGAAAAAGAAATCCAATTGCTAATTTGTGTGCATTTTTTTAACTTTTAACAGCTTTTGAAAGTTAAAAACTTCGCCGCCTGAGTTTTCCTGAGCTTCCCTAATTTTAAGAGTCAACTAAACTAAGAAAGGAATTCGCAAATGGCTAAAAGGTAATTCTAACACTGAACTTTTATGATTTTTTCCTGAGATGCTAATTTTAAAAGTCAATTAATAAAGTTTGCAATAAGCTAAAAGGTAGTTCTAAGAACTAAAATACCTGTAATTTTAATGACATAAACTCTTAACTAACATTAATCTACTTACTAACTTATTTAATCAGCAGCAGAGACACCTACAATGCGGTTATTGAAACTTTGGCACGTAATCTCGTCTCGCATAATGGTTCAACACATTCAAAGTCTCAAACATGAACCTTGGCATGACACAAGTGGTAAACTCTACTTGGCTAAACGCGCTTATATATGCAGAAAAATACTCCGAATTCTTTGACTGTCTTTCTGGTAATTTTAACCACTCCGCAACACAGTCTTTGTGGAAAAGGTGGCCACACGGCATTTTGCTAACTTGTTGGTCGACTTCGAAACCTCCTAAACAAATGAGACACTTTTCATCTGCGGCTACGCTCGCCTTAGTACTGCCTAAGGTAAAGGATAGTTCTTCAATGCGTGCTTTCGAAACGGTTTTGCTAATTAAGTCTTTCCGCCTTCTTTCAATCTTACCTCTAAGCTGCTCGTGAGAACATTTTGTCTCCTTCCATTCTGGGTAGTTTAAAACCAAACTCTTTCTGGTGATATCGAGCGATAACTAGACGGTTTGTCGTAGAGTCCTTTTAAGAACTCATTTACTGCGCAATATCGCCAAACGAAATTTAGCCGGCTCTTAGAGTGACAGCGACGGTAGCATCTTACTTGGCGGTAGTAGTCGGCAAACTTATCAAAGTCCAAAAAAGTTTCCGCAGTAGTGAGACTTCCGAAATTTATTTTTAAGCACACTTGTTTAAATGGATTGAATTCTAAACTATGAACGCGCGCTAATTGCGAATGTCTTTCTAAAAACTGCATTAGCTCACTTCTGACTTCGACAAACTTTTCTTTGTATACTGGTTTGTCGTCGGCGGCGCATTTGTTATACATGGCATGTATGTCGAAAATGTAGTTTAAGTACGAAAGCGCAACCAAATTAAAACTGTGGCATAAAACTAACCCTTCATGGTAAAACTTTGTTTTCAAAATTTTCTCAAACTTTTTAACTTTTTCACTTTCTAACTTTTTCAAAAACCTCATAATTAGATGTGAACGCAACGAAGTCAAGTAACAAATGAAGGTATTATATAAATCAAAGGCTTACGATTACAGAATTGTGGGGAATACCCATTGTAAAATTGTAAAAAGGAATTTTTGACTTTTGACCAGGGACGTTTTACCGCTAGCTTTGAAAAATATAACAAATCGTTTTATGGCAAATTGCCTAAATTGCTAAGAATTAAGAATTTTAAAAAATTTAGATAACAACGCATGTAAATACAAATATGCTTGTACCTTGATTCTACTAATGAAAAAAAAAAACAACAAATAAAGAATTACTTTTAAAAGTTTATAATGATTATACTTAACAAATTGAAGTTTGAACTCAAATGGTTTTATGTACAGCAAATTATAAAAGTAACTTCTAACTTGAAGCTGTAACTAAAATGTTTTCTAACAGTTATAGTATCTGCTTTAACATATATTTTACTATTTTACTTATTTTATACTTACAGTATAGTAGATAAATATCAGATAAATAGTATAAATTATATAAAAATTTGAGATAGGCAACTTTTGAACTTAAAAAAAAAGTAAAAGTAAATAAGCTGTATTTATAGTGCACTTTGGTTTCAAATGCTTAAAATCAATTCTAAAACATTTAACTTTTTCAATTAGGTGTTTTTGTTTTGTTGATTTTAAGCATTTTACTTAACAGCGAAGACCACGTGAAGGACAAAGTAGCAAAATGGATTTTTTCCTTTACATTTTTTTAAAGAAAGGAAAAGGAAATCCAATTGCTAATTTGTGTGCACTTTTTTAACTTTTAACAGCTTTTGAAAGTTAAAAACTTCGCCGCCTGAGTTTTCCTGAGCTTCCCTAATTTTAAGAGTCAACTAAACTAAGAAAGGAATTCGCAAATGGCTAAAAGGTAATTCTAACACTGAACTTTTATGATTTTTTCCTGAGGTGCTAATTTTAAAAGTCAATTAATAAAGTTTGCAATAAGCTAAAAGGTAGTTCTAAGAACTAAAATACCTGTAATTTTAATGACATAAACTCTTAACTAACATTAATCTACTTACTAACTTATTTACTCAGCAGCAGAGACACCTACAATGCGGTTATTGAAACTTTGGCACGTAATCTCGTCTCGCATAATGGTTCAACACATTCAAA
The DNA here is from genome assembly GCF_965202585.1 of Thalia democratica. Lineage (NCBI taxonomy): Eukaryota > Metazoa > Chordata > Thaliacea > Salpida > Salpidae > Thalia > Thalia democratica. The sequence goes on from NW_028139696.1 coordinate 2,528, forward strand.
GTCTCAAACATGAACCTTGGCATGACACAAGTGGTAAACTCTACTTGGCTAAACGCGCTTATATATGCAGAAAAATACTCCGAATTCTTTGACTGTCTTTCTGGTAATTTTAACCACTCCGCAACACAGTCTTTGTGGAAAAGGTGGCCACACGGCATTTTGCTAACTTGTTGGTCGACTTCGAAACCTCCTAAACAAATGAGACACTTTTCATCTGCGGCTACGCTCGCCTTAGTACTGCCTAAGGTAAAGGATAGTTCCTCAATGCGTGCTTTCGAAACGGTTTTGCTAATTAAGTCTTTCCGCCTTCTTTCAATCTTACCTCTAAGCTGCTCGTGAGAACATTTTGTCTCCTTCCATTCTGGGTAGTTTAAAAAGCAAACTCTTTCTGGTGAGATCGAGCGATAACTAGACGGTTTCTCGTAGAGTCCTTTTAAGAACTCATCTACTGCGCAATATCGCCAAACGAAATTTAGCCGGCTATAGCACGAGTGACAGCGACGGTAGCATCTTACTTGGCGGTAGTAGTCGGCAAACTTATCAAAGTCCAAAAAAGTTTCCGCAGTAGTGAGACTTCCGAAATTTATTTTTAAGCACACTTGTTTAAATGGATTGAATTCTAAACTATGAACGCGCGCTAATTGCGAATGTCTTTCTAAAAACTGCATTAGCTCACTTCTGACTTCGACAAACTTTTCTTTGTATACTGGTTTGTCGTCGGCGGCGCATTTGTTATACATGGCATGTATGTCGAAAATGTAGTTTAAGTACGAAAGCGCAACCAAATTAAAACTGTGGCATAAAACTAACCCTTCATGGTAAAACTTTGTTTTCAAAATTTTCTCAAATTTTTTAACTTTTTCACTTTCTAACTTTTTCAAAAACCTCATAATTAGATGTGAACGCAACGAAGTCAAGTAACAAATGAAGGTATTATATAAATCAAAGCCTTACGATTACAGAATTGTGGGGAATACCCATTGTAATATTGTAAAAAGGAATTTTTGACTTTTGACCAGGGACGTTTTACCGCTAGCTTTGAAAAATATAACAAATCGTTTTATGGCAAATTGCCTAAATTGCTAAGAATTAAGAATTTTAAAAATTTAGATAACAACGCATGTAAATACAAATATGCTTGTACCTTGATTCTACTAATGAAAAAAAAAACAACAAATAAAGAATTTAAAAGTTTATAATGATTATACTTAACAAATTGAAGATTGAACTCAAATGGTTTTATGTACAGCAAATTATGAAAATTAACTTCTAACTTGAAGCTGTATCTAAAATGTTTTTTAACAGTTATAGTATCTGCTTTAACATATATTTTACTATTTTACTTATTTTATACTTACAGTATAATAAAAAAATATCAGATAAATATTATAAATTATATAAAATTTGAGATAGAGAACTTTTGAACTTAAAAAAAAAGTAAAAGTAAATAAGCTGTATTTATAGTGCACTTTGGTTTCAAATGCTTAAAATCAATTCTAAAACATTTAACTTTTTCAATTAGATGTTTTTGTTTTGTTAATTTTAAGCATTTTACTTAACAGCGAAGACCACGTGAAGGACAAAGTAGCAAAATGGATTTTTTCCTTTACATTTTTTTAAAGAAAGGAAAAAGAAATCCAATTGCTAATTTGTGTGCACTTTTTTAACTTTTAACAGCTTTTAAAAGTTAAAAACTTCGCCGCCTGAGTTTTCCTGAGTTTTCCTGAGCTTCCCTAATTTTAATAGTCAACTAAACTAAGAAAGGAATTCGCAAATGGCTAAAAAGGTAATTCTAACACTGAACTTTTATGATTTTTTCCTGAGATGCTAATTTTAAAAGTCAATTAATAAAGTTTGCAATAAGCTAAAAGGTAGTTCTAAGAACTAAAATACCTGTAATTTTAATGACATAAACTCTTAACTAACATTAATCTACTTACTAACTTATTTACTCAGCAGCAGAGACACCTACAATGCGGACATTGAAACTTTGGCACGTAATCTCGTCTCGCATAATGGTTCAACACATTCAAAGTCTCAAACATGAACCTTGGCCTGACACCAGTGGTAAACTCTACTTGGCTAAACGCGCTTATATATGCAGAAAAATAATCCGAATTCTTTGACTGTCTTTCTGGTAATTTTAACCACTCCGCAATGCAGTCTTTGTGAAAAAGGTGGCCACACGACATTTTGCTAACTTGTTGGTCGACTTCGAAACCTCCTAAACAAATGAGACACTTTTCATCTGCGGCTACGCTCGCCTTAGTACTGCCTAAGGTAAAGGATAGCTCCTCAATGCGTGCTTTCGAAACGGTTTTGCTAATTAAGTCTTTCCGCCTTCTTTCAATCTTACCTCTAAGCTGCTCGTGAGAACATTTTGTATCCTTCCATTCTGGGTAGTTTAAAAAGCAAACTCTTTCTGGTGAGATCGAGCGATAACTAGACGGTTTGTCGTAGAGTCCTTTTAAGAACTCATCTACTGCGCAATATCGCCAAACGAAATTTAGCCGGCTATAGCACGAGTGACAGCGACGGTAGCATCTTACTTGGCGGTAGTAGTCGGCAAACTTATCAAAGTCCAAAAAAGGTTCCGCAGTAGTGAGACTTCCGAAATTTATTTTTAAGCACACTTGTTTAAATGGATTGAATTCTAAACTAAGAACGCGCGCTAATTGCGAATGTCTTTCTAAAAACTGCATTAGCTCACTTCTGACTTCGACAAACTTTTCTTTGTATACTGGTTTGTCGTCGGCGGCGCATTTGTTATACATGGCATGTATGTCAAAAATGTAGTTTAAGTACGAAAGCGCAACCAAATTAAAACTGTGGCATAAAACTAACCCTTCATGGTAAAACTTTGTTTTCAAAATTTTCTCAAAATTTTTAACTTTTTCACTTTCTAACTTTTTCAAAAACCTCATAATTAGATGTGAACGCAACGAAGTCAAGTAACAAATGAAGGTATTATATAAATCAAAGCCTTACGATAACAGAATTGTGGGGAATCCCCATTGTAATATTGTAAAAAGGAATTTTTGGCTTTTGACCAGGGACGTTTTACCGCTAGCTTTGAAAAATATAACAAATCGTTGTTTTATGGCAAATTGCCTAAATTGCTAAGAAATAAGAATTTTTTTAAAATTAAGATAACAACGCATGTAATTACAAATATGCTTGTACCTTGATTCTACTAATGAAAAAAAAAACAACAAATAAAGAATTTAAAAGTTTATAATGATTATACTTAACAAATTGAAGATTGAACTCAAATGGTTTTATGTACAGCAAATTATAAAAATTAACTTCTAACTTGAAGCTGTATCTAAAATGTTTTTTAACAGTTATAGTATCTGCTTTAACATATGTTTTACTATTTTACTTATTTTATACTTACAGTATAATAAAAAAATATCAGATAAATATTATAAATTATATAAAATTTGAGATAGAGAACTTTTGAACTTAAAAAAAAAGTAAAAGTAAATAAGCTGTATTTATAGTGCACTTTGGTTTCAAATGCTTAAAAATCAATTCTAAAACATTTAACTTTTTCAATTAGATGTTTTTGTTTTGTTAATTTTAAGCATTTTACTTAACAGCGAAGACCACGTGAAGGACAAAGTAGCAAAATGGATTTTTTCCTTTACATTTTTTTAAAGAAAGGAAAAAGAAATCCAATTGCTAATTTGTGTGCACTTTTTTAACTTTTAACAGCTTTTAAAAGTTAAAAACTTCGCCGCCTGAGTTTTCCTGAGCTTCCCTAATTTTAAGAGTCAACTAAACTAAGAAAGGAATTTGCAAATGGCTAAAAGGTAATTCTAACACTGAACTTTTATGATTTTTTCCTGAGATGCTAATTTTAAAAGTCAATTAATAAAGTTTGCAATAAGCTAAAAGGTAGTTTTAAGAACTAAAATACCTGTAATTTTAATGACATAAACTCTTAACTAACATTAATCTACTTACTAACTTATTTACTCAGCAGCAGAGACACCTACAATACGGACATTGAAACTTTGGCACGTAATCTCGTCTCGCATAATGGTTCAACACATTCAAAGTCTCAAACATGAACCTTGGCCTGACACCAGTGGTAAACTCTACTTGGCTAAACGCGCTTATATATGCAGAAAAATACTCCGAATTCTTTGACTGTCTTTCTGGTAATTTTAACCACTCCGCAACACAGTCTTTGTGGAAAAGGTGGCCACACGGCATTTTGCTAACTTGTTGGTCGACTTCGAAACTTCCTAAACAAATGAGACACTTTTCATCTGCGATCTGCGGCTACGCTCGCCTTGGTACTGCCTAAGGTAAAGGATAGTTCCTCAATGCGTGCTTTCGAAACGGTTTTGCTAATTAAGTCTTTCCGCCTTCTTTCAATCTTACCTCTAAGCTGCTCGTGAGAACATTTTGTCTCCTTCCATTCTGGGTAGTTTAAAAAGCAAACTCTTTCTGGTGAGATCGAGCGATAACTAGACGGTTTCTCGTAGAGTCCTTTTAAGAACTCATCTACTGCGCAATATCGCCAAATGAAATTTAGCCGGCTACAGCTCGAGTGACAGCGACGGTAGCATCTTACTTGGCGGTAGTAGTCGGCAAACTTATCAAAGTCCAAAAAAGTTTCCGCAGTAGTGAGACTTCCGAAATTTATTTTTAAGCACACTTGTTTAAATGGATTGAATTCTAAACTATGAACGCGCGCTAATTGCGAATGTCTTTCTAAAAACTGCATTAGCTCACTTCTGACTTCGACAAACTTTTCTTTGTATACTGGTTTGTCGTCGGCGGCGCATTTGTTATACATGGCATGTATGTCGAAAATGTAGTTTAAGTACGAAAGCGCAACCAAATTAAAACTGTGGCATAAAACTAACCCTTCATGGTAAAACTTTGTTTTCAAAATTTTCTCAAACTTTTTAACTTTTTCACTTTCTAACTTTTTCAAAAACCTCATAATTAGATGTGAACGCAACGAAGTCAAGTAACAAATGAAGGTATTATATAAATCAATGCCTTACGATAACAGAATTGTGGGGAATCCCCATTGTAATATTGTAAAAAGGAATTTTTGACTTTTGACCAGGGACGTTTTACCGCTAGCTTTGAAAAATATAACAAATCGTTTTATGGCAAATTGCCTAAATTGCTAAGAATTAAGAATTTTTTTAAAATTAAGATAACAACGCATGTAATTACAAATATGCTTGTACCTTGATTCTACTAATGAAAAAAAAAACAACAAATAAAGAATTTAAAAGTTTATAATGATTATACTTAACAAATTTAAGATTGAACTCAAATGGTTTTATGTACAGCAAATTATAAAAAGTAACTTCTAACTTGAAGCTGAATCTAAAATTTTTTCTAACAGTTATAGTATCTGCTTTAATATATATTTTACTATTTTACTTATTTTATACTTACAGTATAATAGATAAATATCAGATAAATAGTATAAATTATATAAAAACTTGAGATAGAGAACTTTTGAACTTAAAAAAAAAGTAAAAGTAAATAAGCTGTATTTATAGTGCACTTTGGTTTCAAATGCTTAAAATCAATTCTAAAACATTTAACTTTTTCAATTAGATGTTTTTGTTTTGTTGATTTTAAGCATTTTACTTAACAGCGAAGACCACGTGAAGGACAAAGTAGCAAAATGGATTTTATCCTTTACATTTTTTAAAGAAAGGAAAAAGAAATCCAATTGCTAATTTGTGTGCACTTTTTTAACTTTTAACAGCTTTTAAAGTTAAAAACTTCGCCGCCTGAGTTTTCCTGAGTTTTCCTGAGCTTCCCTAATTTTAAGAGTCAACTAAACTAAGAAAGGAATTTGCAAATGGCTAAAAGGTAATTCTAACACTGAACTTTTATGATTTTTTCCTGAGATGCTAATTTTAAAAGTCAATTAATAAAGTTTGCAATAAGCTAAAAGGTAGTTCTAAGAACTGAAAAACCTGTAATTTTAATGACATAAACTCTTAACTAACATTAATCTACTTACTAACTTATTTACTCAGCAGCAGAGACACCTACAATGCGGACATTGAAACTTCGGCACGTAATCTCGTCTTGCATAATGGTTCAACACATTCAAAGTCTCAAACATGAACCTTGGCCTGACACCAGTGGTAAACTCTACTTGGCTAAAGGCGCTTATATATGCAGAAAAATACTCCGAATTCTTTGACTGTCTTTCTGGTAATTTTAACCACTCCGCAATGCAGTCTTTGTGGAAAAGGTGACCACACGGCATTTTGCTAACTTGTTGGTCGACTTCGAAACCTCCTAAACAAATGAGACACTTTTCATCTGCGGCTACGCTCGCCTTGTTACTGCCTAAGGTAAAGGATAGTTCCTCAATGCGTGCTTTCGAAACGGTTTCGCTAAATAAGTCTTTCCGCCTTCTTTCAATCTTACCTCTAAGCTGCTCGTGAGAACATTTTGTCTCCTTCCATTCTGGGTAGTTTAAAAAGCAAACTCTTTCTGGTGAGATCGAGCGATAACTAGACGGTTTCTCGTAGAGTCCTTTTAAGAACTCATCTACTGCGCAATATCGCCAAACGAAATTTAGCCGGCTATAGCACGAGTGACAGCGACGGTAGCATCTTACTTGGCGGTAGTAGTCGGCAAACTTATCAAAGTCCAAAAAAGTTTCCGCAGTAGTGAGATTTCCGAAATTTATTTTTAAGCACACTTGTTTAAATGGATTGAATTGTAAACTAAGAACGCGCGCCAATTGCGAATGTCTTTCTAAAAACTGCATTAGTTCACTTCTGTCTTCGACAAACTTTTCTTGTATACTGGTTTGTTGACGGCGGCGCTTTCGTTATACATGGCATGTATGTCAAAAATGTAGTTTAAGTACGAAAGCGCAACTAAATTAAAACTGTGGCTTAAAACTAACCCTTCATAGTAAAACTTTGTTTTCAAAATTTTCTCAAATTTTTTAACTTTTTCACTTTCTAACTTTTTCAAAAACCTCATAATTAGATGTGAACGCAACGAAGTCAAGTAACAAATGAAGGTATTATATAAATCAAAGCCTTACGATAATAGAATTGTGGGGAATCCCCATTGTAACATTGTAAAAAGGAATTTTTGGCTTTTGACCAGGGACGTTTTACCGCTAGCTTTGAAAAATATAACAAATCGTTTTATGGCAATTGCCTAAATTGCTAAGAAATAGGAATTTTTTTAAAATTAAGATAACAACGCATGTAATTACAAATATGCTTGTACCTTGATTCTACTAATGAAAAAAAAACAACAAATAAAGAATTTAAAAGTTTATAATGATTATACTTAACAAATTGAAGATTGAACTCAAATGGTTTTATGTACAGCAAATTATGAAAATTAACTTCTAACTTGAAGCTGTATCTAAAATGTTTTTTAACAGTTATAGTATCTGCTTTAACATATATTTTACTATTTTACTTATTTTATACTTACAGTATAATAAAAAAATATCAGATAAATATTATAAATTATATAAAATTTGAGATAGAGAACTTTTGAACTTAAAAAAAAAGTAAAAGTAAATAAGCTGTATTTATAGTGCACTTTGGTTTCAAATGCTTAAAATCAATTCTAAAACATTTAACTTTTTCAATTAGATGTTTTTGTTTTGTTAATTTTAAGCATTTTACTTAACAGCGAAGACCACGTGAAGGACAAAGTAGCAAAATGGATTTTTTCCTTTACATTTTTTTAAAGAAAGGAAAAAGAAATCCAATTGCTAATTTGTGTGCACTTTTTTAACTTTTAACAGCTTTTAAAAGTTAAAAACTTCGCCGCCTGAGTTTTCCTGAGTTTTCCTGAGCTTCCCTAATTTTAAGAGTCAACTAAACTAAGAAAGGAATTTAAAAATGGCTAAAAGGTATTCTAACACTGAACTTTTATGATTTTTTCCTGAGATGCTAATTTTAAAAGTCAATTAATAAAGTTTGCAATAAGCTAATAGGTAGTTCTAAGAACTAAAATACCTGTAATTTTAATGACATAAACTCTTAACTAACATTAATCTACTTACTAACTTATTTACTCAGCAGCAGAGACACCTACAATGCGGACATTGAAACTTTGGCACGTAATCTCGTCTCGCATAATGGTTCAACACATTCAAAGTCTCAAACATGAACCTTGGCCTGACACCAGTGGTAAACTCTACTTGGCTAAACGCGCTTATATATGCAGAAAAATAATCCGAATTCTTTGACTGTCTTTCTGGTAATTTTAACCACTCCGCAACACAGTCTTTGTGGAAAAGGTGGCCACACGGCATTTTGCTAACTTGTTGGTCGACTTCGAAACCTCCTAAACAAATGAGACACTTTTCATCTGCGGCTACGCTCGCCTTGGTACTGCCTAAGGTAAAGGATAGTTCCTCAATGCGTGCTTTCGAAACGGTTTTGCTAATTAAGTCTTTCCGCCTTCTTTCAATCTTACCTCTAAGCTGCTCGTGAGAACATTTTGTCTCCTTCCATTCTGGGTAGTTTAAAAAGCAAACTCTTTCTGGTGAGATCGAGCGATAACTAGACGGTTTTCTCGTAGAGTCCTTTTAAGAACTCATCTACTGCGCAATATCGCCAAATGAAATTTAGCCGGCTACAGCTCGAGTGACAGCGACGGTAGCATCTTACTTGGCGGTAGTAGTCGGCAAACTTATCAAAGTCCAAAAAAGTTTCCGCAGTAGTGAGACTTCCGAAGTTTATTTTTAAGCACACTTGTTTAACTGGATTGAATTGTAAACTAAGAACGCGCGCTAATTGCGAATGTCTTTCTAAAAACTGCATTAGCTCACTTCTGACTTCGACAAACTTTTCTTTGTATACTGGTTTGTTGACGGTGGCGCTTTCGTTATACATGGCATGTATGTCAAAAATGTAGTTTAAGTACGAAAGCGCAACCAAATTAAAACTGTGGTTTAAAACTAACCCTTCATGGTAAAACTTTGTTTTCAAAATTTTCTCAAATTTTTTAACTTTTTCACTTTATAACTTTTTCAAAAACCTCATAATTAGATGTGAACGCAACGAAGTCAAGTAACAAATGAAGGTATTATATAAATCAATGCCTTACGATAACAGAATTGTGGGGAATCCCCATTGTAATATTGTAAAAAGGAATTTTTGACTTTTGACCAGGGACGTTTTACCGCTAGCTTTGAAAAATATAACAAATCGTTTTATGGCAAATTGCCTAAATTGCTAAGAATTAAGAATTTTTTTAAAATTAAGATAACAACGCATGTAATTACAAAAATGCTTGTACCTTGATTCACTAATGAAAAAAAAACAACAAATAAAGAATTACTTTTAAAAGTTTATAATGATTATACTTAACAAATTGAAGATTGAACTCAAATGGTTTTATGTACAGCAAATTATAAAAAGTAACTTCTAACTTGAAGCTGTATCTAAAATGTTTTCTAACAGTTATAGTATCTGCTTTAACATATATTTTACTATTTTACTTTTTATATACTTACAGTATAATAGATAAATATCAGATAAATAGTATAAATTATATAAAAATTTGAGATAGAGAACTTTTGAACTTAAAAAAAAAGTAAAAGTAAATAAGCTGTATTTGTAGTGCACTTTGGTTTCAAATGCTTAAAATCAATTCTAAAACATTTAACTTTTTCAATTAGATGTTTTTGTTTTGTTGATTTTAAGCATTTTACTTAACAGCGAAGACCGCGTGAAGGACAAAGTAGCAAAATGGATTTTTTCCTTTACATTTTTTAAAGAAAGGAAAAAGAAATCCAATTGCTAATTTGTGTGCATTTTTTTAACTTTTAACAGCTTTTGAAAGTTAAAAACTTCGCCGCCTGAGTTTTCCTGAGCTTCCCTAATTTTAAGAGTCAACTAAACTAAGAAAGGAATTCGCAAATGGCTAAAAGGTAATTCTAACACTGAACTTTTATGATTTTTTCCTGAGATGCTAATTTTAAAAGTCAATTAATAAAGTTTGCAATAAGCTAAAAGGTAGTTCTAAGAACTAAAATACCTGTAATTTTAATGACATAAACTCTTAACTAACATTAATCTACTTACTAACTTATTTACTCAGCAGCAGAGACACCTACAATGCGGTTATTGAAACTTTGGCACGTAATCTCGTCTCGCATAATGGTTCAACACATTCAAAGTCTCAAACATGAACCTTGGCATGACACAAGTGGTAAACTCTACTTAGCTAAACGCGCTTATATATGCAGAAAAATACTCCAAATTCTTTGACTGTCTTTCTGGTAATTTTAACCACTCCGCAACACAGTCTTTGTGGAAAAGGTGGCCACACGGCATTTTGCTAACTTGTTGGTCGACTTCGAAACCTCCTAAACAAATGAGACACTTTTCATCTGCGGCTACGCTCGCCTTAGTACTGCCTAAGGTAAAGGATAGTTCCTCAATGCGTGCTTTCGAAACGGTTTTGCTAATTAAGTCTTTCCGCCTTCTTTCAATCTTACCTCTAAGCTGCTCGTGAGAACATTTTGTCTCCTTCCATTCTGGGTAGTTTAAAAAGCAAACTCTTTCTGGTGATATCGAGCGATAACTAGACGGTTTGTCGTAGAGTCCTTTTAAGAACTCATTTACTGCGCAATATCGCCAAACGAAATTTAGCCGGCTACAGCTCAAGTGACAGCGACGGTAGCATCTTACTTGGCGGTAGTAGTCGGCAAACTTATCAAAGTCCAAAAAAGTTTCCGCAGTAGTGAGACTTCCGAAATTTATTTTTAAGCACACTTGTTTAAATGGATTGAATTCTAAACTATGAACGCGCGCTAATTGCGAATGTCTTTCTAAAAACTGCATTAGCTCACTTCTGACTTCGACAAACTTTTCTTTGTATACTGGTTTGTCGTCGGCGGCGCATTTGTTATACATGGCATGTATGTCGAAAATGTAGTTTAAGTACGAAAGCGCCAACCAAATTAAAACTGTGGCATAAAACTAACCCTTCATGGTAAAACTTTGTTTTCAAAATTTTCTCAAATTTTTTAACTTTTTCACTTTCTAACTTTTTCAAAAACCTCATAATTAGATGTGAACGCAACGAAGTCAAGTAACAAATGAAGGTATTATATAAATCAAAGCCTTACGATTACAGAATTGTAGGGAATACCCATTGTAATATTGTAAAAAGGAATTTTTGACTTTTGACCAGGGACGTTTTACCGCTAGCTTTGAAAAATATAACAAATCGTTTTATGGCAAATTGCCTAAATTGCTAAGAATTAAGAATTTTAAAAAATTTAGATAACAACGCATGTAAATACAAGTATGCTTGTACCTTGATTCTACTAATGAAAAAAAAAAACAACAAATAAAGAATTACTTTTAAAAGTTTATAATGATTATACTTAACAAATTGAAGTTTGAACTCAAATGGTTTTATGTACAGCAAATTATAAAAAGTAACTTCTAACTTGAAGCTGTAACTAAAATGTTTTCTAACAGTTATAGTATCTGCTTTAACATATATTTTACTATTTTACTTATTTTATACTTACAGTATAATAGATAAATATCAGATAAATAGTATAAATTATATAAAAATTTGAGATAGGCAACTTTTCAACTTAAAAAAAAAGTAAAAGTAAATAAGCTGTATTTATAGTGCACTTTGGTTTCAAATGCTTAAAATCAATTCTAAAACATATAACTTTTTCAATTAGGTGTTTTTGTTTTGTTGATTTTAAGCATTTTACTTAACAGCGAAGACCACGTGAAGGACAAAGTAGCAAAATGGATTTTTTCCTTTACATTTTTTTAAAGAAAGGAAAAGGAAATCCAATTGCTAATTTGTGTGCACTTTTTTAACTTTTAACAGCTTTTGAAAGTTAAAAACTTCGCCGCCTGAGTTTTCCTGAGCTTCCCTAATTTTAAGAGTCAACTAAACTAAGAAAGGAATTCGCAAATGGCTAAAAGGTAATTCTAACACTGAACTTTTATGATTTTTTCCTGAGGTGCTAATTTTAAAAGTCAATTAATAAAGTTTGCAATAAGCTAAAAGGTAGTTCTAAGAACTAAAATACCTGTAATTTTAATGACATAAACTCTTAACTAACATTAATCTACTTACTAACTTATTTACTCAGCAGCAGAGACACCTACAATGCGGACATTGAAACTTTGGCACGTAATCTCGTCTCGCATAATGGTTCAACACGTTCAAAGTCTCAAACATGAACCTTGGCCTGACACCAGTGGTAAACTCTACTTGGCTAAACGCGCTTATATATGCAGAAAAATAATCCGAATTCTTTGACTGTCTTTCTGGTAATTTTAACAACTCCGCAATGCAGTCTTTGTGAAAAAGGTGGACACACGACATTTTGCTAACTTGTTGGTCGACTTCGAAACCTCCTAAACAAATGAGACACTTTTCATCTGCGGCTACGCTCGCCTTAGTACTGCCTAAGGTAAAGGATAGCTCCTCAATGCGTGCTTTCGAAACGGTTTTGCTAATTAAGTCTTTCCGCCTTCTTTCAATCTTACCTCTAAGCTGCTCGTGAGAACATTTTGTATCCTTCCATTCTGGGTAGTTTAAAAAGCAAACTCTTTCTGGTGAGATCGAGCGATAACTAGACGGTTTGTCGTAGAGTCCTTTTAAGAACTCATCTACTGCGCAATATCGCCAAACGAAATTTAGCCGGCTATAGCACGAGTGACAGCGACGGTAGCATCTTACTTGGCGGTAGTAGTCGGCAAACTTATCAAAGTCCAAAAAAGGTTCCGCAGTAGTGAGACTTCCGAAATTTATTTTTAAGCACACTTGTTTAAATGGATTGAATTCTAAACTAAGAACGCGCGCTAATTGCGAATGTCTTTCTAAAAACTGCATTAGCTCACTTCTGACTTCGACAAACTTTTCTTTGTATACTGGTTTGTCGTCGGCGGCGCATTTGTTATACATGGCATGTATGTCAAAAATGTAGTTTAAGTACGAAAGCGCAACCAAATTAAAACTGTGGCATAAAACTAACCCTTCATGGTAAAACTTTGTTTTCAAAATTTTCTCAAATTTTTTAACTTTTTCACTTTCTAACTTTTTCAAAAACCTCATAATTAGATGTGAACGCAACGAAGTCAAGTAACAAATGAAGGTATTATATAAATCAAAGCCTTACGATTACAGAATTGTGGGGAATACCCATTGTAATATTGTAAAAAGGAATTTTTGACTTTTGACCAGGGACGTTTTACCGCTAGCTTTGAAAAATATAACAAATCGTTTTATGGCAAATTGCCTAAATTGCTAAGAATTAAGAATTTTAAAAATTTTAGATAACAACGCATGTAAATACAAATATGCTTGTACCTTGATTCTACTAATGAAAAAAAAAACAACAAATAAAGAATTACTTTTAAAAGTTTATAATGATTATACTTAACAAATTGAAGTTTGAACTCAAATGGTTTTATGTACAGCAAATTATAAAAAGTAACTTCTAACTTGAAGCTGTAACTAAAATGTTTTCTAACAGTTATAGTATCTGCTTTAACATATATTTTACTATTTTACTTATTTTATACTTACAGTATAATAGATAAATATCAGATAAATAGTATAAATTATATAAAAATTTGAGATAGGCAACTTTTGAACTTAAAAAAAAAGTAAAAGTAAATAAGCTGTATTTATAGTGCACTTTGGTATCAAATGCTTAAAATCAATTCTAAAACATTTAACTTTTTCAATTAGATGTTTTTGTTTTGTTGATTTTAAGCATTTTACTTAACAGCGAAGACCACGTGAAGGACAAAGTAGCAAAATGGATTTTTTCCTTTACATTTTTTTAAAGAAAGGAAAAGGAAATCCAATTGCTAATTTGTGTTCACTTTTTTCACTTTTAACAGCTTTTAAAAGTTAAAAACTTCGCCGCCTGAGTTTTCCTGAGTTTTCCTGAGCTTCCCTAATTTTAAGAGTCAACTAAACTAAGAAAGGAATTCGCAAATGGCTAAAAGGTAATTCTAACACTGAACTTTTATGATTTTTTCCTGAGATGCTAATTTTAAAAGTCAATTAATAAAGTTTGCAATAAGCTAAAAGGTAGTTCTAAGAACTAAAATACCTGTAATTTTAATGACATAAACTCTTAACTAACATTAATCTACTTACTAACTTATTTACTCAGCAGCAGAGACACCTACAATGCGGACATTGAAACTTTGGCACGTAATCTCGTCTCGCATAATGGTTCAACACGTTCAAAGTCTCAAACATGAACCTTGGCCTGACACCAGTGGTAAACTCTACTTGGCTAAACGCGCTTATATATGCAGAAAAATAATCCGAATTCTTTGACTGTCTTTCTGGTAATTTTAACAACTCCGCAATGCAGTCTTTGTGAAAAAGGTGGCCACACGACATTTTGCTAACTTGTTGGTCGACTTCGAAACCTCCTAAACAAATGAGACACTTTTCATCTGCGGCTACGCTCGCCTTAGTACTGCCTAAGGTAAAGGATAGCTCCTCAATGCGTGCTTTCGAAACGGTTTTGCTAATTAAGTCTTTCCGCCTTCTTTCAATCTTACCTCTAAGCTGCTCGTGAGAACATTTTGTATCCTTCCATTCTGGGTAGTTTAAAAAGCAAACTCTTTCTGGTGAGATCGAGCGATAACTAGACGGTTTGTCGTAGAGTCCTTTTAAGAACTCATCTACTGCGCAATATCGCCAAACGAAATTTAGCCGGCTATAGCACGAGTGACAGCGACGGTAGCATCTTACTTGGCGGTAGTAGTCGGCAAACTTATCAAAGTCCAAAAAAGGTTCCGCAGTAGTGAGACTTCCGAAATTTATTTTTAAGCACACTTGTTTAAATGGATTGAATTCTAAACTAAGAACGCGCGCTAATTGCGAATGTCTTTCTAAAAACTGCATTAGCTCACTTCTGACTTCGACAAACTTTTCTTTGTATACTGGTTTGTCGTCGGCGGCGCATTTGTTATACATGGCATGTATGTCAAAAATGTAGTTTAAGTACGAAAGCGCAACCAAATTAAAACTGTGGCATAAAACTAACCCTTCATGGTAAAACTTTGTTTTCAAAATTTTCTCAAATTTTTTAACTTTTTCAAAAACCTCATAATTTTAGAAATTGTTTAATCATTTATTAACACTATATTTTCTAAGAAAACTTCTAAAAGTGATAACTCTATTTTTTCTAGTTGCATGTAGTTGAAAATTATTAGAAAATGTCTCAGAGAATATCAGCTTTATCAAAGCCCAGTCGAACCAGCTAAGAATGACTGCATCGCAAAGATAATGAAAGAAATATAAAATTATTTTAAGAAAGATTTGAGTATTTTGTTGCGTTTTGAGTTTATTTATACTTGATTATAATGTAACTTTTATAATTGTTAGGTCGTTTATCAACGCTTTAATTATTAAGATAACTTCTTTAGTATATTTATTCTTTCAAAAGTTTATTTTACAAACTAAGTTTCGGTCAAAGACCTCTTCAGTGCTTAAATAAATCTTATTCAAATAGAATCTATTTTTAACACTATAGAAAACTTCTATATTGATTACTTCGTTTTTCTAGTCGCTTGCAGTTTGAATTTATTGGAAAAGAAGAGGTTGAGAAATGCTGCATTGAAAAAATAAATGGATAAATATAAAATCAATATACGAAAGTTTGTAGTGTTTTTTTGTATTTTTAGTTTTATTGATGTTTGATTGTTAAGCAACTTTAGAAATCGTTTAGTTTTTTATTAACACTATATTTACTATGAAAACTTCTTAAAATAAAAACTTTGTGTTTTTTAGTTGCATGTACTTTAAAATTAGTGAAAAAAGTCTCCGAGAGTCTCAGCATTCTGAAAATCTAGTCGAACCAGCAAGTAATGACAGCAATGCAGGGATAGTTGTAGAAATATATAATTATTTTAAGAAAGTTTTAAATGTTTTGTTTAGTTTATAGTTTTGTTATACTTGATTATCGGGTAACTTCTACATCTATTAGGCCGTTTATAAATACTTTATTTTCAAACATAATTTCCTAAAGTGATAAATTTGTTTGTTTTCTAGTTGCATGAAGTTTGAAATTATTGAAAAAAGTCTTTGAGAGTTTCAACTTCATCAAAGTTTAGTGAAACTAGCCGAGGGTGCAGTCGTTAAAAAGAAAGTCGTGAAAATATCAATCATTTTAAGAAAGTTTGTATTGTTTTGTATTCTTTTTGGTTTTTTTGTTGTTCGATTGTGAAGCAAATTTAAAAACTTTTTAGTTATTTATTATCACCATATTTACAAATATTATATCTAAAAATTATAAAATCATTTTTTCTAGTTTCCTTAGATGGAAACTATTATAAAATGTTAAAAAGAGCCTCAGCTTTCTTACAGTACAGTCGAACTGACCAAGGATGACTTCAATTAAAATGAATTTGTAAAAATTTAAAACAATTTTAAGAAAGGTTTAAGTGTTTTTTTGTGTTTTTAGTTTTATTCATACTTGATTATGGGGTAACTTTTATATATGTTAGATCATTTATCAACACTTTAATTACTAAGATAACTTCTAAAAGTGATAACTTTGTTTTTTCTATTTACATTTAGCTGCAAATTTTTAAAAATATTTCAGAGAGTATCAGTTTTATCAAAGCCCAGTAGAACCAGCTAAGAATGACTGCATTGCAAACAAAATTGTAGAAATATAAAACTATTTTAAGAAATATTTAAGTATTTTGTTTTGTTTTTAGTTTTTTCCATACTTTATAATGGGTTAACTTCTATAATTGCTAGGTCGTTTATCAACGCTTTTGTTACTAAGATAACTTCTAAAAGTGATAAATTTTTTTTTTCCTAGTTGCAAGAAATTTGAAATTATTGGAAAGAGTCTTTGAGAGTCTCAACCTTATCAAAGTCAAGTCGTACCGTTCGAGGGTGACTGTAGAACAAAGATAATTTTGAAATAATATATCATTTTAAGAATGAATGTATTGTTTTGCAGTTTTTTTAGTTTTATTGATATTTGATTGTGATACAAATTTGTAATTTTTTAGTTTTTTATTATCTCCGTATTTATTATTTATTTATGATAACTTCTAAAATGATAACTTTATTTTTTTCAAGTCTCAATAGATAAAAACTATTAGAAGATACGAGCCTGAACTTTACAGTCGAACTGGCCGAGGATGACTGCAAAAAAAAGATAATTTTAGAAAAATGAAATTATTTAAAGAAAGATTTCAGTTTTTTCTTGCGTTTTTAGTTTTATTCATACTTGATTATGGTGTAATTTTAATAATTTTTAAGTCGTTTATCAACACTTTATTTACTAAGTAACTTCTAAAAGTGATAAATTTGTTTATTTCTAGTCGCATGCAGTTTAAATTATTGGAAAAATTCTCTGAGAGTCTTAACTTTATCAATGTCCAGTCGAACCGGCCGAGAATGACTGAAGTAAAATGATAGTTGTAAAATTAAAATATCATTTTAATAAAGCGTGTAATTTTTTTTTAGTTTTATTGATATTTGATTATGAATCAACTTTAGAAATTGTTTAATCAGTTATTAACAATAAATTCACTAGGAAAACTTCTAAAAGTGATAACTCTATTTTTTCTAGTTTCATGTAGCTGAAAACTAATAGACAATATCTCAGAGAATATCAGCTTTATCAAAGCCCAGTCGAACCAGCTGAGAATTACTGCGTTGCAAAGAAAGTTGTAGAAATATAAAATTATTTTAAGATAGTTTTTAGTTTTTTCTTGCATTTTAGGTCTTATTTATACTTGATTATGATGTAACTTTTATAATTGTTACGTCGTTTAAAACACTTTAATAACTGAGATAACTTCTAAAAGTGATAACTTTGTTTTTTCTCTTTGCATTTAGCTTAAAGCTGTTAGAAAATATCTCAGGGAGTATCAGCTTTATCAAAGCCCAGTCGAACCAGCTAAAAATGACTGCATCGCAAAGATAATGGAAGAAATATAAAATTATTTTAAGAAAGTTTTAAGTGTTTTGTTTCGTTTTTAGTTTTATTCATACTTGATTATAGTGTAACTTTTATTATTGTTAGGTCTTTAACAAAGCTTAAATTACTGAGATAACTTCTAAAAGTGATAAATTTGTTTTTTCTAGTCGCAGGCAGTTTGAAATTATTAAAAAAGAACTGGTTGAGGAAAGCTGCATTGAAAAGATAAATGGAAAATATTATATCAATTTACAAATGCTTGCAGTGTTTTTTAGACTTTTTAGTTTTTTTGACATGAATGTTAGGCAACGTTAGAAATTATTTGTTTTTATATAAAACTATATTTATTAAGCTAACTTCGTAAAGTGAAAAATTTGTAATTTTCTAGTTACATGTAGTTTGAAATTAGTGAAAAAAGTCTCCGAGAGTCTCAGCTTTATAAAAGTCCAGTCGAACCAGCTAAGAATGACTGCATCGCAAAGATAATTGAAGAAATATATAATTATTTTAAGAAAGTTTTAAGTGTTTTGTTTGGTTTTTAGTTTTATTTATACTTGATTATAAAGTAACTTTTATAATTGTTACGTCGTTTATCACGACTTTATTTACCAAGACAACTTATTAAAGTGATAGATTTGCTTTTCCTAGTTGCATGAATATTGCAATTATTGGAAAAAGTCTTTGAGAGTCTCAACTTCATCAAAGTCGAGTCGAACCGGCCGAGGGTGATAGTACTAAAAAGATAGTTGTGAAAATATAAAATTGTATTAAGAATGTTTGTATTATTTTGTAGTCTTTTTAGTTTTATTGATGTTTGATTGTGAAGCAAATAGTTTAGCCATTTATTATCAGCATATTTACTGAGATTGCATTGCAAAGATAATTGTAAAAATATATAATTTTTTTAAGAAAGTTTTAAGTGTTTTGTTTTGGTTTTGATTTTGTTCATACTTGATAATGGTGTAACTTTTATAATTGTTAGGTCGTTTATTAACACTTTATTTACAAATATAACTTCTAAAAGTGATAACTTTGGTTTTCTATTTACATTTAGCTGAAAATTATTAGAATATATCGCAGAGAGTATCACCTTTATCAAAGCCCAGTCGAACCGGTTAAAAATGACTGCATTGCAAAGCTAATTGTAGAAATTTTAAATTAGTTTAAGAAAGTTTTAAGAGTTTTTTTTGTGTTTTTATTTTTACTCATAATTGATTTTGGAACAACTTTTATAATTGTTATGTCGTTTATCAACACTTTATTTACTAAGTCAACTTCTAAATGTGATAATTAAATTTTATCTAGTAACATGAAGTTTGAAAAATTGAATAATTGTTTGAAAGTCTTAACTTTATCAAAGTCTAGTCGAACCGACCGAAGTTGATTGCATTAAAAAAATATAAAATCATTTTAAAAAAAGTTTGTTGTTTTTTTAGTCTTTAAAGTTTGATTGATGTTAGATTGTGAACCATCTTTAGAAATTGTTTAGTCTTTTATGAACACCTGTTTACTAAGCTAATTTCTAAAAATGATAATACTGTTTTTTCTAGTTTCCTTAGAAGGAAACTATTAGAAAAAGTTTTAGATAGCCTCACCTTTTTACAGTACAGTCGAACTGACCGAGGATGACTGCAATGAAAGATAATTATAGAAATATAAAATTTTCTTAAGAAAGGTTCGAGTGTGTTTTCAGTTTTATTCATATTTTATTATGGGGTAACTTTTATAATTGTTAGGTCGTTTATCACCACTTTATTTACCAAGAAAACTTTTAAAAATGATGAATTTGTTTTTTTCAGTTGAATTTATCTGACAATTGATAGAAATTATAACAGAGAGTCTCAGCTTTATCAAAGCCCAGTCGAACAAGCTAAGAATGACTGCATTGCAAAGTAATTGTAGAACAATTAAATTTTTTGAAGAAAATTTAAAGTTTTTTGATGTGTTTTTAGCTTTATTCAAACTTGATAATGGGGTAACTGTTATAATTGTTTAGTCGTTTATCAACACTTTATTTACCAACATAACTTTTAAAATGATAAATTTGATTTTATAGTTGCATTTAGCTGAAAATTATTAAAAAATATCTCTGAAAGTCTCAGTTTTATCAAAGCCCAGTCGAACCTGCCAAGAATGACTGCATTTTAAAAATAATTGTAGAAATATTGAATGATTTTAAGAAAGTTTTAGGTGATTTAATGTTTTTTAGTAGTTATTCATACTAGATTATCGGATAACTTTTACAATTTTTTAGTCGTTTATCAACACTTTATTTACCAAGATAACTTATAAAAGTGATAACTTTGTTTTTTCTAGTCACATTAGATGAAATCTATTAGAAAATGTTTTAGAAAGCCTCAGCTTTCTCACAGTACAGTACAGTCGAATTGGCCGAGGATGACTGCAATGAAAATAAATTTGTAAAAATATAAAAATATTTTAAAAAAGATCTAAGTGTATTTTCGTGTTTTTAGTTTTATTCATACTTGATTATGGAGTAAGTTTTATAATTGTTAGATCGTTTATCAACACTTTATTTACCAAGAAAACTTTTAAAAATGATGAATTTGTTTTTTCCAGTTGAATTTATCTGACAATTGATAGAAATTATAACAGAGAGTCTCAGCTTTATCAAAGCCCAGTCGAACAAGCTAAGAATGACTGCATTGCAAAGTAATTGTAGAACAATTAAATTTTTTGAAGAAAATTTAAAGTTTTTGATGTGTTTTTAGCTTTATTCAAACTTGATAATGGGGTAACTGTTATAATTGTTTAGTCGTTTATCAACACTTTATTTACCAACATAACTTTTAAAATGATAAATTTGATTTTATAGTTGCATTTAGCTGAAAATTATTAAAAAATATCTCTGAAAGTCTCAGTTTTATCAAAGCCCAGTCGAACCTGCCAAGAATGACTGCATTTTAAAAATAATTGTAGAAATATTAAATGATTTTAAGAAAGTTTTAGGTGATTTAATGTTTTTTAGTAGTTATTCATACTAGATTATCGGATAACTTTTATAATTTTTTAGTCGTTTATCAACACTTTATTTACCAAGATAACTTATAAAAGTGATAACTTTGTTTTTTCTAGTCACATTAGATGAAATCTATTAGAAAATGTTTTAGAAAGCCTCAGCTTTCTCACAGTACAGTACAGTCGAATTGGCCGAGGATGACTGCAATGAAAATAAATTTGTAAAAATATAAAAATATTTTAAAAAAGATCTAAGTGTATTTTCGTGTTTTTAGTTTTATTCATACTTGATTATGGAGTAAGTTTTATAATTGTTAGATCGTTTATCAACACTTTAATTACTAAGATAATTTCTAAAAGTGATAACTATATTTTTTCTATTTGCATTTAGCTGAAAATTATTAGTAAATATCTCTTAGAGTATCAGCTTTATCAAAGCCCAGTCGAACAAGCTAAGAATGACTGCATTGCAAAGTAATTGTAGAACAATTAAATTTTTTTAAGAAAGTTTAAAGTTTTTTGATGTGTTTTTAGCTTTATTCAAACTTGATTATGAGGTAACTGTTATAATTGTTTAGTCGTTTATCAACACTTAATTTACCAAGATAACTTCTAAAAGTGATATAATTAGTTTTTTCATAGTTGCATGCGGTTTATAATTATTATAAAAAGTCTTTGAGAGTCTCAGCTTCATCAATGTCGAGTCGAACCAGGCGGGGGTGACTGCATTAAAAAGATAATTGTAGAAATACAAAATCCTTTTAAGAGAGTTTGTATTGTTTCATAGCCTGTTTGGTTTTATATAATGTTTGATTGTAAAGCAAATTTGAAATTGTTTAGCCATTTATTATCACCATATTTACTAAGATTGCATTGCAAAGATAATTGTAGAATTATATAATTATTTGAAGAAAGTTTTAAGTGTTTTGTTTGGTTTTTAGTGCAATTCATACTTAATTATCGGGTAACTTTTATAATCGTTAGGTCGTTTATCACCGCTTAATTTACCAAGATAACTTCTAAAAGTGATTATTTTTTTTTTCCTGGTTGCATAAATTTTAAAATTATTGGAAAAAGTCTTTGAGAGTCTAAACTTTATCAAAGTCGAGTCGAACCGGCCGAGGGTGATAGTATTAAAACGAAAGTTGTAAAAATTTCAAATAATTTTAAGAATGTTTGTATTGTTTTGTAGTCTTTTTAATTTTATTGTTGTTTGATTGCGAATTAAATTTAGAAATTGTTTAGTCATTGTTATCACCATATTTCTAAGATAATTTCTAAAATTATAACGTTGTTTTTTCTAATCTCATTAGATAAAAACTATTAAAAAATGTTACAGAGAGCCTTAACTTTTCGAACTGGCCGAGGATGACTGCAATGAAAAGATAATTGTCGAAATATAAAATTATATTGAGAAGGATTAAAGCGTTACGTTGCGTTTTTAGTTTTATTTATACTTGATTATGGAGTAACTTATATAATTGAAAGGTCGTTTATCAACACTTTATTTACCAAGATAACTTCTAAAAGTTATAATTTTGGTTTTTCTAGTCTTGTTAGATGAAAACTATTATAAAACAATTTAGATAGTTTAGTCAGTTTTTTTACAGTACAGTCGAACTGAGCGAGGATGACTGAAATGAAAAGATAATTGTAGAAATATAATTAAGAAAGGTTTGAATGTTTTGTTGCGTTTTTAATTTTATTCATAATTGATTACGGGCTAACTTTTATAATTGTTATGACGTTTATCAACGCTTTATTTACCAAAATAATTTCTAGTAGTGATAAATTTGATTTTCTAGTTGCATTCAGCTGAAAATTATTAGAATTTATCTCAGAGATTCTCAGCTTTATCAAAGCCAAGTCAAATCAGCTAAAAATTATTGCATTGAAAACTAAATGTAGAAATTTTAAACTAATTTAAGAAAGTTTATAGTGTTTTTTAGTCATTTTAATTTTGTTCATACTCGCCTATGGTGTAACTTTTACAGTTGTTTAGTCGTATATTAACACTGTATATACTAATATAACTTCTAAAAGTGATATATTTGTTTTGTTTCCTAGTCGCATGCAGTTTATAATTATTATAAAAAGTCTTTGAGAATCTCACCTTTATCAAAGTCAGCTCAAACCAGTTGAGGATGACTTCATTAAGAAGATAGTTGTAAAAGTATAAAATCATTTTAATATATTTTGTAGTGTTTTGTATTTTAGTTTGTTCATATATTATTGTAAATCAATTTTAGAAATTCTTAAGTCTTTTATAAACACTGTATTTACTATGATAACTTCTAAAAGTGATAACTTTGTATTTTTCAAGTTTCATGTAGTTTAAAATTATTGTAAAAAGTCTCAATGAGTCTCAGCTTTCTCATAGTACAGTAGAACCGAAGGAGAATGGTTGCATTAAAAGGATAATTGTAGAAATACTAAAAAAATTAAGAAAGCTTCAAGTGTTTTCAGTTTTTTTTCATATTTGATAACGGGCAACTTTTATAATTCTTTAGTCGTTTTACAACATTTAATTTCCTAAGATATCTTCTAAAAGTAATAACTTTGTTTTTTCTAGCTGCATGTAGCTGAAAATTTCTAGAAAAAGTCTCAGACAGTCTGAAATTTCTTACACTACAGTCGGACCTGCCGAAGAAGACTGTATTAAAAAGACAATTGTAAAACAATAAAATCATTTTAAAAAGTTTGTATTGTTTTGTAGTTTTTTAGTTTTATTTTTTTTTTATTCTAAATCAACTTTAGAAATTGTTTAGTCTTTTATTTCCACTATATTTACTAAGATAACCTTCAAAAGTGAAAACTTTGTAACTTTCTAGTTGTTTGTAGTTTAAAATTATCAGAAAAAGTCTCCGAGAGTCTCAACTTTATCAATATCCAGTCGAACCAGCCGAGAATGACTGCTTAGCAAAGATAATTGTAGAAATATAAAATTGTTTTAAGAAGTTTTAAGTGTTTTTAGTTCTATTCATACTTGATTATGGCGAAACTTTAAAAAATGTTTAGTCGTTTATTAACACTATATTTACTAAGATAACTTCTTAAAGTGAAAACTTAGTATTTTTCCAGTTGCTTGTTTTTAAAGATATTTTAAAATGTCTCAGAGAGTCTCAACTTTTTCAAAGTCCAGTCGAACAGGCCGAAGGTGACTGCATTGAAAGATAAATGTAGTAATATAATATTATTTTAAATAAGTTTATAGTGTTATGTAGTCATTTTAATTTTGTTCATACTTGATTATGGTGCAACTTTTATAGTTGTTAGGTCGTTTATTAACACTATATTTACTAATATAACTTCTAAATGTGATATCTTTGTTTTGTCCTAGTCGCATGCAGTTTATAATTATTAGAAAAAGTCTTTGAAAATCTCAGCTTTATCAAAGTCCAGTCGAACCTGCTAAGGATGACTGCATTACAAAGATAAAAGTACAAATATTAATTTGTTTTAAGAAAGTTTCAAGTGTTTTGTTGTATTTTTAGTTTTTTTCTAATACTTGATAATGGTGCAACTTTATTAATTGTTTAGTCCTTTATCAACACTATATTTACTAAGAAAAGTTCTAAAAGTGATAGCTTTTTTTTCTAGTCGGATGCAGTTAAAAATTATTGGGAAAAGTTTTAAAGAGTCTCAGTTTTATCAAAATCGAGTTCAACCGGCCGAGGATGATTGCATTCAGAAGATAATTGTAGAAATATAAATTTATTTTAAGAAAGTTTGTAGTTTTTTAAAGTCTTTTTAGTTTTATTTATGCTTTTTTGTAAAGCAACTTAAGAAATTGTTTTGTTTTTCATTAGCACTATATTTACTAAGATAACTTCTGAAAGTGATAACTTTTTTTTGTAGATGCTTGCAGTTATAATTATTTGAAAACGTCTTTAAGAGTCTTAGCTTAATCAAAGTAAGGTCAAACCGGCCGAGGATGACTGCTTTGAGAAGATAATTACAAAAGTATAAAATCATATTGTGAAAGTTTGTAGAGTTTTGTGGTCTTTTTAGTTTTGTTAATGCTTTTTTGTGAAGCAATTTTAGAAATTGTTTAGTCTTTTATTAACACTATATTTACTAAGATAACTTCTAAAAGTTATTACTTTGTTTTTTTTTAGTTGCATGTAGTTTAAAATTACTAGAAATAGTCTTTGAGAGTTTCAGCTTTATTAAAAGTCAAGTCATACCGGGTGAGGATGAATGCATTTAAATGATAATTGTAGAAGTTTAAAATTATTTTAAGGAAGTTTGCAGTGTTTTGTAGTTCTTTAGTTTTATTGATGCCTGATTGTGAAGCAACTTGAGAAATTGTTTACTCTTTTATTAACACTAAGCATACTAAATAACCTCTTAATGTGATAACTTTGTTTTTTTTTTGTTGCATGCAGTTTAAAATTACTAGAAAAAGTCTTTGAGAGCCTCAGCTTTATTAAAATTCAAATCATACCGGGTGGGATGAATCCATTGAAATGATAATTGTAGAAGTATAAAATTATTTTAAGGAAGTTTGCAGTGTTTTGTAGTTCTTTAGTTTTATTGATGCCTGATTGTGAAGCAACTTGAGAAATTGTATACTCTTTTATTTACACTAAGCATACTAAATAACCTCTTAATGTGATAACTTTGTTTATTGCACTTGCATCTAGCAGAAAGTTGATGGAAAATGTCATTTAGAGTTTTAGTTGTATCAATGTACTGTTGAACCGGCCGAGGTTGACCGCATTAATGAGATAATTATAGAAAAACATTTTAGTGTTTTTGTTTTGTTGCGATTCGTTGTTGTTGAGCTATTTTTAAAATCATTAGCATTATTTTAAGATGTATTTAAATAGACTAAATATATTACTGAAAATGAAAATTTATTTTGTAGTGAAGATAGCTTAAAATTGTCGAAAAATGTCTATAAGTGTTTTTTTTTCCGTGCAAAAGTCAAGAAAATAGTCATGGAAGTCATTGAAGTCTGTGCTGGAAATTGCCCAGTCTATGTTTGGCAGATTAAAATATCCAAGAACAAAAAAAGAATAATCATTTGGCAAAAGTATTTTAGATATTCTAATCACATTTTAACAGCCAGTGCACATTATGCAGAAATTGAGGGAAGATAGACACAGAAAAATTTAACTTTAAACTTAAAAAAACTATATCTATACATATGTATTCAAAATTCGTGTTATTAATAGAGATTAAATATTTTTTAATTTCAAGTGCTTTAAGGAAATTTTTGCAAAGGACAGAAACAACTCTACCCCTACTATTCCTATCGTTACGGACTATGTTATAGTTAGAAGGACAGACTATGGCATCGTTGACTTTAGGAGTCAACTATGTTTCAGTGAGAAAAAATATATCAATATCATTCAAGCACAAATAATTTTCTAAAAATTAAACTTTTTCAAAATCAGGTCTAATATTCAATTCTTAAATGTTTACTGTTACAATTATTATATATACCAAAAGAAAACTTATTATGATTAATAATAAAATTATCAGAAATTTTTAAATCTTTAGAAGTATTTATAGCTGTTGACTCACAGTTTGACTCGCAGTCTTTTTAACTAATCCAAGAGCTTCTGGGAATTGAAACGAAACGGAATTGTTCTTGTCTACTGTGGCTTGTCTCATTTTTAATTCCTTTCTCAAAGTTTTAAATGTCTCAAGCTCCAAGATGGTTCTGTCAGGGTAAATAGAGACATTAGTTCCTTTTCTATTACTCATGACTTTCAGACTTCTTAGTTTCTGTGTTTAGAGGCTACATCATTAAGTTTGATTATGATCGGTCTATTTGGTCCTTTGTGATTTTACCCACATTATATAGGGATTTTAATTCCTCCATTTTCATTTTATTTTCTCCTAAATTTATTCTTATTCCGACAGTTTTGGAGTCATTTTTAGAGTCTTTGAGGGAACTATTGGTTGAATTTCTCCACTCAGGAATATGAAATACAGTTACATTCAGATCTTTCTTTTCTTTTTCTGAACATTTTCCGGCAACTACACTTAATTATGTATTGATTTTGGTAAAAAAGTCTTTTTGTTATTTCCATTGCATCAGCATATGTAGAAAATTTTGATTTAAATATTTCAAATTTGGAAGAAAACTCTGTTTTAAACTCCAAAAAACTTATTTGTAACTCTGTTATTTTTTCTTCTGAGGAAATAAACATCAAACTTTTGTCATCTTTCTGAATTTCAACAATACTTTTCTTAATGCTCTTACTTTTCTTTTTATACTCACTTTGCAATCTACAAATATCAGCCTGGAGTGAATAGAAAACTATTAAAAAAAAATCTATAAAAGTCCACACAAAAATTAAATACAAGTATAAAAGTTCATTATTTTAGATTTACCTAAATTTACAAAAAACTTATTTGAAATATAATTTATTCGATTGAAAAATAATAAAAGCAAAAAAGATTGTAATAAATAAAATTGTTTTTATTGTTTTTATTACTTTTTAGTTTAACACAAGTCAAATCTTAAAAGGTTTATGCAACTAAAGTTTGCATATAGTCTTAGCTTAATCAAAGTAAGGTCAAACCGGCCGAGGATGACTGCTTTGAGAAGATAATTATAAAAGTATAAAATCATATTGTGAAAGTTTGTAGTGTTTTGTGGTCTTTTTAGTTTTATTGATGCCTGATTGTGAAGCAACTTGAGAAATTGTTTACTCTTTTATTAACACTAAGCATACTAAATAACTTCTTAATGTGATAACGTTGTTTATTGCAGTTGAAAGTTGATGGAAAATGTCATTTAGAGTTTTAGTTTTATCAATGTACTGTTGAACCGGCCGAGGTTGACCGCATTAATGAGATAATTATAGAAAAACATTTTAGTGTTTTTGTTTTGTTGCGATTCGTTATTGTTGAGCTATTCTTAAAATCATTAGCATTATTTTAAGATGTATATAATTTAGACTAAATATATTTCTGAAAATTAAAATTTATTTTATAGTCGAAAATAGCTTAAATTTGTCGAAAAATTAGTGTTTTAGATTTCTGACAGTACTCTCGAATCTTCCGAAGTTAACTGCAATTTGGGTCTATTTCTCAAAAAGAAAATTCATTGCTGTAAAGTTCATGGTGTAATGAAACTAACTTTTATTTCTATAATTGTAAAACATGTGAATAACAATTTTTTGTATTAATAAAGTATTTGATAAGCTATCTTAATATATATTTTTTTTTCTAAAATAACATTGTTTTTCAAAGGGGTTAATTTCATTCCGACGCGTATATATCGGCGTTTTTCTTTGAAATACGCGTTAGTTGTTATATGTACATCAAGACATTTCAACAAGTTAAGCTCAAGTTTTTCTTTTAAGAATAAAGAACATACAATCGGGAGCATAATTCGTCTACGTTGTTTCTATAGCACTTTACGATTGTTAATATTTATTATATGTTTTGTTTGTGTAGTGATTTAAACATTTTCTTTCTGGCTTGTTGTCGTTGATATAGTTATAAGAAGTACTTTACCATGATTAAAATAATTTTTAATTATAACTTAGAAACATAACTTAGTACTAAGTTATTTTAGTACTGTAAGCTACTCGTGAGTAAAGCAGTAAGTTTATAAGTACTTAGACACCGCGTAATTAAGACATAAACATAACAAGCACTATAAATATATCATTGTGGTTAAATAGTGTTTTAGAATATTTCTAGAAAGTTTGTAGTGTTTTGTTTTCAGTTAAGTTTTAGTGATGCTTGATTGAGGAGCAATTTCAAATTTGTTTAGTCTTTTATCAACACTACATTTACTAAAATAAATTTAGAAGTGATAAGTTTATTTTTATCTTGTCAAATGTAGCTGAAAAGTATTGGAAAAATTCTCAGAGAGTTTCAGCTTACTCACAGTACAGTCGAACCGGCCGCGCCTGACCGCATTGTGATGATACTTGTAAAACAAATACTTTATTTCAAGATACTTTTTAGTGTTTTGTAGTTTTTTAGTTTTAGTGATGCTTGATTATGGAGCTTTTGAAAATTGATTAGTCTTTTATCAACACTTTATTTTTTAAGGTTTTACTTTTAAAATTTTATAATGTAAGATGGTTATTTCTTCCTTTTGTTTTTTAGCTTAAAGTTGTAATTAGAACTTTAATTGAGGTTCGAAATGAGCTGATAAATTGGTCATAAAAATGTTTGAGATTTTTTTACTTGTTAAATAATTAAGACCAAATATTTCTTGACAAGTAATCTTTGATAATTTTAAAATCTGCCTTTTTTAAATCATATCCATATTTTTTAGCATTAAAAATTTTTAGACTATCACTTTAATTGTAAATGAAATCAAGTTATGGTCACATGTATTCGTCAATTGAAAAGTTACTGAATGAGATTTGATTTAATGTCGACTAATATTATTGCAAAATAACAGATCAAGCACTTTCTAATTTAATGAATTGAAATTTTAGTTAGCTGAGTCAAAACATTTTTCGTGCAAAAGTCAAGAAAATAGTCATGGAAGTCATTGAAGTCTGTGCTGGAAATTGCCCAGTCTATGTTTGGCAGATTAAAATATCCAAGAACAAAAAAGAATAATCATTTGGCAAAAGTATTTTAGATATTCTAATCACATTTTAACAGTCAGTGCACATTATGCAGAAATTGAGGGAAGATAGACACAGAAAAATTTAATTTTAAAATTAAAAAAAACTATATCTATACATATGTATTCAAAATTCGTGTTATTAATAGAGATTAAATATTTTTTAATTTCAAGTGCTTTAAGGAAATTTTTGCAAAGGACAGAAACAACTCTACCCCTACTATTCCTATCGTTACGGACTATGTTATAGTTAGAAGGACAGACTATGGCATCGTTGACTTTAGGAGTCAACCATGTTTCAGTGAGAAAAAATATATCAATATCATTCAAGCACAAATAACTCTCTAAAAATTAAACTTTTTCAAAATCAGGTCTAATATTCAATTCTTAAATGTTTACTTTTACAATTATTATATATACCAAAAGAAAACTTATTATGATTAATAATAAAATTATCAGAAATTTTTAAATCTTTAGAAGTATTTAAAGCTGTTGACTCGCAGTCTTTTCAACTAATCCAAGAGCTCCTCGGAATTGAAACGAAACGGAATTGTTCTTGTCTACTTTGGCTTGTCTCATTTTAATTTCCTTTCTCAAAGTTTTAAATGTCTCAAGCTCCAAGATGGTTCTGTCAGGGTAAATAGAGACATTTTTTTCTATTACTCATGACTTTCAGATTTCTTAGTTTCTGTGTTTAGAGGCAACATCATTAAGCTTGATTATGATCGGTCTATTTGGTCCTTTGTGATTTCAAACTTTGAATTTCAAACAAAAAAGTGTTAAATACGCAATAAATTTGTTGAGAATGTTTAGAACAGATAAAGATGTTAGACTTGTTTTGAGAATTCGAATTGTGTACACTTAAGGCATTGTTTTTTTAGTTCGTCGAACAAGCAAAGTTTAGAATAAAAAATAAAGAAAACAAAACCAATTACTATAAAAACAGCTACGTTCATAAAAATTCTTTTCTAAAGTCGACTAGTTTATATATATACCAACAATTAACTTTTTTGCGACCAAGTATAATGTTGATAAAAAAATCAATAAATAAATAAGTAGTTTTTTAATTTATCAGCATTTTATTGATAAGAGTTTATAAAATATATTTCCTTTGTTAAGTTACATATCTTCAAAATTTAATATTATATTCAGTAGTTAATACAAAATATCCATTTGAAAGCTGCAATAAAAAGAACTCCATTATTTAACTCTATTACATACTTAAATTATAGTAAAAATTTTAACACAGAACTAAAAAAGGTATCAGATTGGCTTATGATCAACAAATTCAAATTAAACCTTGGTAAAACCAGAAGCATGATACTACATCAATCAAAAAATATAGATCTTAATGTAAAAATAAGTAAAACAGTTATAACCAACAACAAAGAGCTATAAGTATTTGGGAATATTTATAGTCAGAAATAAAAAAAGGTCAGAAAATATAGAAACTATAAAACAAAATTGCAAAAAATTTTGGTGTATTATATAAAGCGAGACACTTCTTAAATGCAGAAGCATTATATTTGATCATTACTTTTTTGCTTATGAGCAATGTTACATATGGCTTGTTGTGCTGGAGAAGAGCAAATAAAAAATGTATAAATGATATCAATGTCCTCATAAACAGAGCACTTAGATGCATATGTTATAAGAAATATGATGATAGCGTAAGAGAATAAAAACTCAAAATAAAAATTAGATGTTGAAAGTCTGTACCTATATGAAGTATGTCTGTTTATGTTTAAATTTAACAACAAGTTGTTAACGGGATAACTTTAATGATTACTATATGTGTAGAAAATCTTCATAATTATCATACAATGATTTCAGAAACAGTTTTTTTCCTACCTAGATTCAACAGCAAAATAGGTCATAAATCGCTATTCTACCAAGGAAGTGAGTTATGGACTAAGCTACCTTTATGTTTAAAAAATATAAGTCATTTTGAAAAGTTTCAGGATAAACCTAAAAGTTATCTATAAGTGAGTGATTATCAAGCGAATGAGTGATCATTGCTACTCGTCTATTTACTTTTGTTTAAGGAGTTAATAATATTTGTCATTTAATATCAACCAATTTTTTGTTCAAAAATTGATTTGTTTGGTTACGATAACAGTGGTTTAGTCTAGATTGCAACATTTTCTATCTGGTTATTCTTAAGATTTTTTTAAAGATTACTACTTTGAATTAAGTTCAGATTATTCACAATTTTTTTAGCATGTCAATGTAAAAAAAATATTTATATTTGTATATACTTTAATAGAAAATTAAGTATTTCAATAGTAAGCTGGGATAATTGTTTTAAGCAAACTTGTGTTAAAAAAACTGTTTTTCTAATGAAAATTTTTTTTTTTTATAATTTTTTCCTATTATTACAATTTTAGACTTAAACAGGTATTCAAAATATAAAAAATTATAGTTTAAAAAAGAAGAAAAACTGTTATAGTAATTATTGTTTTTTTATTTATTAAGCGCATAAATGTTACAGTAAATATTTTTATATTTTCATTTATAAAAGTTAAGTTCAGTTTTGGTAGAATTCATTTCTTTAAAGTTATTAGATAATTATACAATAGTATGTTTATCTATTCAAATGTAAAGTTCTTTTTACAAATCAAGTAAATTTTTTTAATAAAAAAGAAAAAACACATTTTTAGCACAAAATATTTTAATAAATTTTACGTAAATAATTTTAAGTAAGAATATTTCAGTGTACTACATTTTTACTTTCTTGAAAGAAGTTGTAAGCTATCATTCAAGTATTCTGTTTGCTATTAGTATTGCTTATCTCCTTTTACAAGTTAATCTAAAGTTTCATGTGTTTATTTTAGTTTTTATGTTACTAGACAAATTATTAAGTACATTTCTAAACACAAAATTCAGTTAATTTTTGTTTAGTTTTCTTTTCTTTCATTTCTTTTAATTGGATGTTTTATTACTAATATTTAAATATTAAACATTAAAAAAAATTATATGTTATAGCTCGTAAGAAATTTTATAAGCATGTTGTGTACGACTCGATAACTGAAAGGTTGCTTTGTACACCAGGTCTTTAGACCAAACTTTTTGAGCACTTTTTTTTTATCGTTAAACAAACATTATGATATTGTGGTTATTCTACTTTTTAAAGTCAAACTTACGGTAGTTGTCAAAAATTCTTAAAAAGTTTTAAAATGAGTTTATAACTTCAAAATAATTTATCACAAACGGAAACTGTTAACTGAATTATAGACAAACTACCAAATAAAAAAAAATTACTGATTACAGCTTAATGAATAGTAAAAATTTTTATAAAAAATACTTAGTTTAACTTTGTTAATAAAAACTTTACTCTTGTTTTTCTCAAATAAATAAACTATTGAAGTTATCTAAAGATTTGTTATTGTACCGATGAAATGTTCTTAAACTTATTGTATATCTTGTTTAATTGGAACTAACAGTTTACAATTATTTATTTCTACTTTTACCTTTTAAGTTGGTGTCAATTTTCCAATTATACCGTAAATGTAGACAC
This sequence comes from Thalia democratica, assembly GCF_965202585.1. Lineage (NCBI taxonomy): Eukaryota > Metazoa > Chordata > Thaliacea > Salpida > Salpidae > Thalia > Thalia democratica. Next base: position 35,522 of record NW_028139696.1, read on the forward strand.
TTTAAAATAGATACTATAAAAGTGTAAACCTATTTGATTATTTTAGTATTTACAACGAATTTTTTTAATGATATTGTAATATATATACACTTTACCAAGTTTCTTTATCGAGTAACAGAGTAAAACAATATATGACTGTTTGTTAATTAAATAAAGATTTTTTACAAGCTTGTCTTTTTAGGTTCACTGAGTTTAGATTAAACTGATAAACTTAATGAAAAAAATAACGGTGTTTGGTTTATATACAGTACATAAATTCAGCAAAATGAATACTTACTTGAAGTATACATCCATTTTAAACAGAAAAATTTTAAATTTTTATCAGCAGTTAAACCAAGTAAACAATATTTTTTTTAATGTTATACTAGCCCTATATGTTTCAATCTGTATTCTATTTTTGTTGCAAGTTTGCTACTGTTTTGTTTTTGTGGAAACGTCATAAAATTATTACTAGTCGTTCTTTTGTAAAGTGTTACAATCACAAAGTAAAAATTAATAAAATAAATAAATGTATTTAGTTTTAACCAGAATTAATTTCGACCATTATCAACAAAGCAGAGATGTTATCAGTAATAAAAGTGGTCGACCTCGGTTGCCAACGACCAATTTTCTGAAAACTTTTGTCAACAAAAATTTTGGTATTTGCATCCATCATTAGAACATAACCGAGCTAGCAAAGTTAACTAAAGGTAAAGCACACAGAGATAGTAGTTTGTATCATAAAATATTTTTAAAATAATATTTCAAGTATTTTATCTATAAGTAGAGTAAGCTTTTGATAAGCAAGCTAAATAAGTTCCTTTTAGTATGAGTTTTTAACTTAATACTGTATATAACAACTAAATTAATGATTTAGTTAAAGTACTTTATTATGATATAATTATTATACTTTTTTTACAAAATAAAACCGCACTACCAAAAAATAAAACATGGTGTATATTTATTGTGAAATATTGTAAATTTGTAAAAAACAATCAGTGTTAAAAGACATCAACTAAACTCAACAACATAATTTTGAAGTTTAAATGCAAAAAATAAATTTTAAGCCATTCATTAAAATTATAGTTTGTTGAACGATAAAAATGACGCTCAAAATGTTTGGCCCTAGGACCTGGTTTTCGAAGAAGCTTTGGATAAAAAATATAAGCATAATAAAAATTAAAAATGCTTATTATCTCAATCTAGCAAGTACTAAAATATATTAGTAATTTTTATAAAATGTAAACTTGTCATCAATTCAAGTACATTTTATAAAAGTATGCAAATTTTTAAGATGGTTTTCATATCAATTGACTGCCAAGTTTTTTATTAGCTGTGTCTTAAAACGAAAAATAGAGTTCTTAATTTTTACAGCAATCAAAAATAAAATGTTCCTTAATACTTTTTATAAATTAAACATTTGATATGTTACATACCTAATTTATTAAGAATTATATCCTAGAAATTCAAACAGGTAAAACCATCAAAACTGTTGTTTTTGCAAGTACTTTATTTGGCTGACGGCAATCTGCTCCTTATAGAATGTAAACAGCTCCACAAAGACAAAATTCAAAAATATAGTGGCTATCTGGTACGTTATAAACTTACAAAAACAAAATATTAAAATGCTTTGTTTTAAAATTTCTAACAGCTAATAAAAATAAAAAAAATATTAAGTATTCTCATTAGTTTTAAAATTAAAAAAAAAAAGTTTTGACTGAAGTTAGAAAACTTAACTGAAGTATGTGTGTTTAAGTATGTTGTTTGTTTTAAAAGCAAAGTTTTTAAAATTTGATTTTAAACAGATGCTACTCGCAAATTGACATTAAACATTGTTATGTACATATATTAATTTGAAAGTTTTTAATAATAAATAAAATTAAGGTTTTTTTTATGCATAAATGCATTTGGAAGAGAGCTTTTTTTTTAACTTCTTTTTGTAGATGTACAAAACTTCTTTTGATAAAAAGCAAAAAACACAATACGATACAATTTTAGTTTTATAAATTATCACTAAAATTTTTAAAAACTTAGTGTTAAAAACCTTAAAAAGTTTTCCTTTCATAACTAGAAATAAAGTTACTTTAGGTTTATTCAACAATGAAGGAATTGCTTGTAATATTTATTTTAACAACCAGTCGAGTTCAATCAACTGATGAAAATAGTTGCCAAAATGAAGACATTCTTACACAGGTGGCAAACTTGGTTTGTAATGGTCAAAATCAGCCAATTAGTGGTCCAACTTTGAAAAGGGGTAAACAGGGCCCTAAAGGTAATTAGTTTGTATTAAACAGTAAATTTAATAAGAGTTTAACAATTAAGATTTAAAATTTTTATTTTCAGCTCAACATAGGTTTTTAAAGTCAAATCATTTAGTTTTATATTTACGTTTTTTGTTACGTAATTTAAAAAAAAGTTTTAGACCTTTTTTGTGCTACTTGTTTATCTTTAGGCTTAGCCTATATTGTACTTTTAAATTTAAATGATATTTTCGAAAAAACTCTAACAACTATTTTCGTAAAATTTATGAGTAAAATCTACATTAAACTTTTTTCTAATATAAAATCAATAAATAATAGTAGTATAAAAAAATTGATTTCAAAATTTAAATTAAATCGAAATGAATCTAATAAAAATTACAAAAAGGTTTGGTAGCTCGGCATTATTTAATACTTTTGTAACAGTAACTAAGAAAAAAAAGTAAGAAAGTTTAATAAAAAACAACAACTTTAAAGATTATTGAAAATTAATTCTATCTAGTTTTATCAATATTTCAAAACTTAATATTTCTCTATACTAACTTCAGGTGACAAAGGAGAGCCTGGAGTTGATCGTGACGTAACAAACCAAGTTGATGAGCTCACTGTTGAAAATAAACTTTTAAAAGAAAAAGTTTTAGTGTTAGAACAAACTGTTGGAAATATTGTAAACAAACTGAATAAAACACGTTAGTGGTATATAATAATAACCATGTTCTTTATTATGTTAGTTGTAAAATTATAAAACACATAAATAAGTTTCAATTTGAGGGTTTGAGCTTTCCTTTTGTTTTAATTAACAAAAAAATTTTCCAACAGCTTTGAATACTTTATAATTGAATTTTTGAAAAACATTGAACAGTATTTGGGTATGAGTTCAAGATAACAGCTAACAGAGGAACTTTTGATGCCTGTAGAGACCAATGTAGATCAATGGGAGGTGATCTAATTTATTTGAACTTTGGTGTTGAAGGAGCTTATTATCATTCGTTGGTTATTTTGACACTTATAAATGCAATAAAAAAATATTTTTTGAAAAATTATGATTATTGACAGTTTTTTATTTAATAATAACTTTTTTTAATTATTGTTACTTATAGTGTGAAACTTTGCGTGACGATGAAAACTGTTTATAACTTAAAACTTTTTTGTAACTTAATTGTGTAAAACTTCAAAAAACTATGGTAAATAACAAGTATTCAAAATTATAAATCATTGTTTAAAAAAAAATATTATGTTTTAGCTGTTAGAAAAAAACAAGTTGTTACAATAAATTAAAACTTTCAATAACGAATATAAAAGTATTAAAGTATATCATGAAATATACTACATAAAGGATTTTTGTTGAAGTAACTAACAAACTTGTAGTTCTTCAACAATGGAATATAATAATGTTTAAAATTCTTCAATTAATGGAATATAATAATGTTTAAAATTTCATTAAGACAATATAAACCGACAAGTATTTCAGCTTAAGATTAATACTAAACTAATCTATGGTTAAAGTTTATACTAGTTTATTAATAAAATTACTCTACTAAAATCGAAACTTTATTTATTTTTTATTAACTAAATTTACAAACGAAATTAAAATATTGTGCGATTTAAGCTTGTTTAAAACAATAGACTTACATATATTTACTACACGAAATTTTTTTACCGTTAATCAAATGTCCTAAAATTATAAAAGTTGGCTTAACAGAAAAAATATAAGAATGAAAGCATAAAAATCAGTAAATAAATTAAAAACTAAAAAAAAAATTAACCATTTAACTTTTATTAGAGTTTACGTTGTTTGATATAAAATTAAGAAATTAAATTTTTAACTTTGTATAAACTTATATAACTTAATAAACATTTAGCAGTGGTTGCTATATTAAAAAAAAACTTTCAATCAGAGAGATCAGGAAGTTGGTGGAATCGTCAGGAAAACAAATATGGGTTGGTATCCGTGGCAACCAGAGAGTTTACAAGTATCTGAACGGGGAAACTGTTGATTGGGGTAACTCCCTATTGTACGATTTCCATGGTAACCAACCGGATTTTGACGGGGAATGCGTTCATTACATGCCGAAACAAATAGTAAGCGGAACAAATAATAAAGCGCTGAACGACATTCCTTGCACAAGATTAAATTGGCAAGCTGATTTCCATGGTTTGTGCGAAATTAAAAAGAAAATTTACTTCTGACTTAGTTGAACACTTTGCAACCTTAATGTTTTACTAAAATTGTTGTCGGATATATAAATTTTGAGTTGAACAAGCCAACTTAAATAAATTTTTAAGTTTTATACTCTTGTTTTTAGTTCATTTTTTCAAAATTTATATAAGTTAACTACAGTTGGCTTTACGACCCTACTATACATTATTGTGTAACTAAAAACAAAACACTCTTTCATATTCATTTAATTTTTACATACTTTTATGTTCAATAATAAAAATTTGGTGTATTGAAAACTTGTAGTTTAAGTATTTTATATATTAAGTTTTTATAACAAAAATGTAAGCATATATATAGTACTTAATGTAGCTTATATTTGTATTTATGATTATTATAAGATTATATTATTAAACGTTTTATTTCGATGTTAGCAAGTTTATTGAAAAAAAGCATTATCGATAAAATTATTTACAATTGTTTTTTATTACAAAACATAAAAAGAAAAAAAAATCGACTTAAGTAAGTATACACAACATAAATTTGAATGTGTCGAAATTTTATGTTTTCATCGAGTAAAATTACTTTTAAAAGTATTACATTTAAAATTTGACCTTGAACAGCTTAATATGTCAAATTGACATATAACACATTTGACACAATTTGAAAACATATGCATAAATTAAAGTTTACATAAAATGTAATGTTGGTGGTATTTAATTAAATTTATCTATTTTAAATAAAAATAATCATACTTATTAACATTAACAAAACTTGAAAAATATTTGATTTAATAAACTTTTTTTTATCTTAAATCAATTTAAATTTTGTATAAGTAACAATAGCTTTTAACTTTTAAATTAAAATGTGTTTTTCAACAATGAAAATTCGTAATTCTGTTTCAAATTTTATTGTTTATATTAAATAGAACAAACATACAAGTCTCTGTTTTAGGTTTCTTTTAGTGTACTTAATTTTAAATCAATCTTTGAAATATTTATTGTACACTCTTAAAACTAAAAATTGGTTTTAACACTTATGATTTAATGAGTGGTTTAAACTAATTTAACTATGACTGGTTCAAAATATAATTAAAGTAATTTAAACTTAAACTTTTTTTAGTTAAAAAAATATAATATTATCTCATTCCTTATTGTAATCTAAAAAGATCATTAAATTCTAACTAATATTTAGTTAAAATTATGTATAAATCGTGTTGCTAGCTTATCAAGTAAACAATCTAAGTAATGGAAAAAATTAAAATAAATTACGTTTAAAAGTTTTATAGCTACAGTAGAAGATTAGGTTATTACTGTAGAATTTTATGAAAATTTTTTTTTTATTCATTTTATTCTATTCTTAGTTTCCAGAAAACTAAACTCCTCTTTATCAATAACATTTTAAAACCCAATATTAGAATCAAAACAAAAACACCAAAATTACTTTCTTAATTATTTTTGCAAGCTTATAGCAAGCCATTTAGAATAATAAAGGTATATGAGATGCTAAAAATTATTTATAGTTTGTAAAAACAATAAAAAACTTGATTAAACTTTATGATTTTGATTTTAAGTTTATCTTTAAGTAAATCGTTTAAAAATTTTAATTATAATTATTATAGCTATTATTTATGCCAAACTTGATAGTTAGAAAATATCGAATAATATTTTCAGGGAAGAAATTCATTTATAAAATAAGAATTGTCTAAAATATAGAATATAACTTTTCAAGGTTATTATAATTTTCATTTATATCATTCTTGATAAATAAAAAGTATAACAAAACGATGTAACGAACTATATTTTCAAACCTTTTTAAATTCTATTGAAATATTTTTGTTTGTATGTTTTACTAGTTTAATCGAAATTTCTAAATGATGAAAGTTTAAACAATTTGTCGATATTTTTTTTTAACTAAACAAAGTTTAAAAAAATATTTAGATCTTTGTTACTTAATTATAATTTGCAATGTTAATAAAAAAAGCTTATGGTAGTTTTAATCGATATAAAGTTGTTTTGTTAATGTTATATTTTAATTAAAAGTTCATTAGTATGTAACTTAATTTCAACTTGATAAATCTTTAAAATTTTAAATAGTTTGTTTTCTAAATATTATAAAGAAAACAAGATTTGACAGTAACTGTTTCTTTTAAAAAATTTAATTTAAAATAAAACATTTGATAGTGATGTATTAAATCATTATTATAATTGTGTTTTATTAGTTATTTGAATTAGATTTATCAGTTATAAGGAAAACTGTTTAGAACCATAAGGTATATATTACTGAAAGACAAATTAAAACTTTTCATATTGCTTATATGCAAACATCAAAAATGTTAACATAAAAAGTGCGCAATTTTAACTTAAATTTATAAAACATGAAAAATTATTTCCAGCTACAACTTGGCAGTATTTTTAATTTAACGTTTGATAATTGTTTGTTGTTGTTATGTTTGATGAATATTGTTAATTTTACATTAATTTTTTGTTCTTGTAAAGTATTTGACGTGTAGTTTGAATATGATTTCTCTACAACCTCTCAATCAAAAGTATGTAAAAAAACTACACCTAGTCAAGTTGATGGATCAGCATACGTTACCCAAATTACTTACGGTAGACGATTCGTCGATCTGTGAAGTTTATTTAACACCATGAACGCTGTACATGGTTTCTTAACAATCACCTAATCAGATGTTTATGGAAAAACTAAATCAGGTCAAGTTGATCCACACAGATTACTCACGGTGCTCGATATTTTGAGCTGTGAAGTTGGTTTCAAAACATGAATCTGCATATGGTTTCTCTACAACCTCTTAATCAAATGTATGTAAACAAACTTAACCTTAGTCAAGTTGATGGATCAGCACTTGTCACACAGATTACTCACGGTGCTCGATATTTTGAGCTGTGAAGTTGGTTTCAAAACATGAATCTGCATATGGTTTCACTACAACCTCTTAATCAAATGTATGTAAACAAACTTAACCTTAGTCAAGTTGATAGATCAGCACTTGTCACACAGATTACTCACGGTGCTCGATATTTTGAGCTGTGAAGTTGGTTTCAAAACATGAATCTGCATATGGTTTCACTACAACCTCTTAATCAAATGTATGTAAACAAACTTAACCTTAGTCAAGTTGATAGATCAGCACTTGTCACACAGATTACTCACGGTGCTCGATATTTTGAGCTGTGAAGTTGGTTTCAAAACATGAATCTGCATATGGTTTCTCTACAACCTCTTAATCAAATGTATGTAAACAAACTTAACCTTAGTCAAGTTGATAGATCAGCACTTGTCACACAGATTACTCACGGTGCTCGATATTTTGAGCTGTGAAGTTGGTTTCAAAACATGAATCTGCATATGGTTTCACTACAACCTCTTAATCAAATGTATGTAAACAAACTTAACCTTAGTCAAGTTGATAGATCAGCACTTGTCACACAGATTACTCACGGTGCTCGATATTTTGAGCTGTGAAGTTGGTTTCAAAACATGAATCTGCATATGGTTTCTCTACAACCTCTTAATCAAATGTATGTAAACAAACTTAACCTTAGTCAAGTTGATAGATCAGCACTTGTCACACAGATTACTCACGGTGCTCGATATTTTGAGCTGTGAAGTTGGTTTCAAAACATGAATCTGCATATGGTTTCTCTACAACCTCTTAATCAAATGTATGTAAACAAACTTAACCTTAGTCAAGTTGATAGATCAGCACTTGTCACACAGATTACTCACGGTGCTCGATATTTTGAGCTGTGAAGTTGGTTTCAAAACATGAATCTGCATATGGTTTCACTACAACCTCTTAATCAAATGTATGTAAACAAACTTAACCTTAGTCAAGTTGATAGATCAGCACTTGTCACACAGATTACTCACGGTGCTCGATATTTTGAGCTGTGAAGTTGGTTTCAAAACATGAATCTGCATATGGTTTCTCTACAACCTCTTAATCAAATGTATGTAAACAAACTTAACCTTAGTCAAGTTGATAGATCAGCACTTGTCACACAGATTACTCACGGTGCTCGATATTTTGAGCTGTGAAGTTGGTTTCAAAACATGAATCTGCATATGGTTTCACTACAACCTCTTAATCAAATGTATGTAAACAAACTTAACCTTAGTCAAGTTGATAGATCAGCACTTGTCACACAGATTACTCACGGTGCTCGATATTTTGAGCTGTGAAGTTGGTTTCAAAACATGAATCTGCATATGGTTTCTCTACAACCTCTTAATCAAATGTATGTAAACAAACTTAACCTTAGTCAAGTTGATAGATCAGCACTTGTCACACAGATTACTCACGGTGCTCGATATTTTGAGCTGTGAAGTTGGTTTCAAAACATGAATCTGCATATGGTTTCACTACAACCTCTTAATCAAATGTATGTAAACAAACTTAACCTTAGTCAAGTTGATAGATCAGCACTTGTCACACAGATTACTCACGGTGCTCGATATTTTGAGCTGTGAAGTTGGTTTCAAAACATGAATCTGCATATGGTTTCACTACAACCTCTTAATCAAATGTATGTAAACAAACTTAACCTTAGTCAAGTTGATAGATCAGCACTTGTCACACAGATTACTCACGGTGCTCGATATTTTGAGCTGTGAAGTTGGTTTCAAAACATGAATCTGCATATGGTTTCACTACAACCTCTTAATCAAATGTATGTAAACAAACTTAACCTTAGTCAAGTTGATAGATCAGCACTTGTCACACAGATTACTCACGGTGCTCGATATTTTGAGCTGTGAAGTTGGTTTCAAAACATGAATCTGCATATGGTTTCACTACAACCTCTTAATCAAATGTATGTAAACAAACTTAACCTTAGTCAAGTTGATAGATCAGCACTTGTCACACAGATTACTCACGGTGCTCGATATTTTGAGCTGTGAAGTTGGTTTCAAAACATGAATCTGCATATGGTTTCTCTACAACCTCTTAATCAAATGTATGTAAACAAACTTAACCTTAGTCAAGTTGATAGATCAGCACTTGTCACACAGATTACTCACGGTGCTCGATATTTTGAGCTGTGAAGTTGGTTTCAAAACATGAATCTGCATATGGTTTCACTACAACCTCTTAATCAAATGTATGTAAACAAACTTAACCTTAGTCAAGTTGATAGATCAGCACTTGTCACACAGATTACTCACGGTGCTCGATATTTTGAGCTGTGAAGTTGGTTTCAAAACATGAATCTGCATATGGTTTCACTACAACCTCTTAATCAAATGTATGTAAACAAACTTAACCTTAGTCAAGTTGATAGATCAGCACTTGTCACACAGATTACTCACGGTGCTCGATATTTTGAGCTGTGAAGTTGGTTTCAAAACATGAATCTGCATATGGTTTCTCTACAACCTCTTAATCAAATGTATGTAAACAAACTTAACCTTAGTCAAGTTGATAGATCAGCACTTGTCACACAGATTACTCACGGTGCTCGATATTTTGAGCTGTGAAGTTGGTTTCAAAACATGAATCTGCATATGGTTTCACTACAACCTCTTAATCAAATGTATGTAAACAAACTTAACCTTAGTCAAGTTGATAGATCAGCACTTGTCACACAGATTACTCACGGTGCTCGATATTTTGAGCTGTGAAGTTGGTTTCAAAACATGAATCTGCATATGGTTTCTCTACAACCTCTTAATCAAATGTATGTAAACAAACTTAACCTTAGTCAAGTTGATAGATCAGCACTTGTCACACAGATTACTCACGGTGCTCGATATTTTGAGCTGTGAAGTTGGTTTCAAAACATGAATCTGCATATGGTTTCTCTACAACCTCTTAATCAAATGTATGTAAACAAACTTAACCTTAGTCAAGTTGATAGATCAGCACTTGTCACACAGATTACTCACGGTGCTCGATATTTTGAGCTGTGAAGTTGGTTTCAAAACATGAATCTGCATATGGTTTCACTACAACCTCTTAATCAAATGTATGTAAACAAACTTAACCTTAGTCAAGTTGATAGATCAGCACTTGTCACACAGATTACTCACGGTGCTCGATATTTTGAGCTGTGAAGTTGGTTTCAAAACATGAATCTGCATATGGTTTCACTACAACCTCTTAATCAAATGTATGTAAACAAACTTAACCTTAGTCAAGTTGATAGATCAGCACTTGTCACACAGATTACTCACGGTGCTCGATATTTTGAGCTGTGAAGTTGGTTTCAAAACATGAATCTGCATATGGTTTCACTACAACCTCTTAATCAAATGTATGTAAACAAACTTAACCTTAGTCAAGTTGATAGATCAGCACTTGTCACACAGATTACTCACGGTGCTCGATATTTTGAGCTGTGAAGTTGGTTTCAAAACATGAATCTGCATATGGTTTCACTACAACCTCTTAATCAAATGTATGTAAACAAACTTAACCTTAGTCAAGTTGATAGATCAGCACTTGTCACACAGATTACTCACGGTGCTCGATATTTTGAGCTGTGAAGTTGGTTTCAAAACATGAATCTGCATATGGTTTCACTACAACCTCTTAATCAAATGTATGTAAACAAACTTAACCTTAGTCAAGTTGATAGATCAGCACTTGTCACACAGATTACTCACGGTGCTCGATATTTTGAGCTGTGAAGTTGGTTTCAAAACATGAATCTGCATATGGTTTCTCTACAACCTCTTAATCAAATGTATGTAAACAAACTTAACCTTAGTCAAGTTGATAGATCAGCACTTGTCACACAGATTACTCACGGTGCTCGATATTTTGAGCTGTGAAGTTGGTTTCAAAACATGAATCTGCATATGGTTTCACTACAACCTCTTAATCAAATGTATGTAAACAAACTTAACCTTAGTCAAGTTGATAGATCAGCACTTGTCACACAGATTACTCACGGTGCTCGATATTTTGAGCTGTGAAGTTGGTTTCAAAACATGAATCTGCATATGGTTTCACTACAACCTCTTAATCAAATGTATGTAAACAAACTTAACCTTAGTCAAGTTGATAGATCAGCACTTGTCACACAGATTACTCACGGTGCTCGATATTTTGAGCTGTGAAGTTGGTTTCAAAACATGAATCTGCATATGGTTTCACTACAACCTCTTAATCAAATGTATGTAAACAAACTTAACCTTAGTCAAGTTGATAGATCAGCACTTGTCACACAGATTACTCACGGTGCTCGATATTTTGAGCTGTGAAGTTGGTTTCAAAACATGAATCTGCATATGGTTTCACTACAACCTCTTAATCAAATGTATGTAAACAAACTTAACCTTAGTCAAGTTGATAGATCAGCACTTGTCACACAGATTACTCACGGTGCTCGATATTTTGAGCTGTGAAGTTGGTTTCAAAACATGAATCTGCATATGGTTTCACTACAACCTCTTAATCAAATGTATGTAAACAAACTTAACCTTAGTCAAGTTGATAGATCAGCACTTGTCACACAGATTACTCACGGTGCTCGATATTTTGAGCTGTGAAGTTGGTTTCAAAACATGAATCTGCATATGGTTTCTCTACAACCTCTTAATCAAATGTATGTAAACAAACTTAACCTTAGTCAAGTTGATAGATCAGCACTTGTCACACAGATTACTCACGGTGCTCGATATTTTGAGCTGTGAAGTTGGTTTCAAAACATGAATCTGCATATGGTTTCACTACAACCTCTTAATCAAATGTATGTAAACAAACTTAACCTTAGTCAAGTTGATAGATCAGCACTTGTCACACAGATTACTCACGGTGCTCGATATTTTGAGCTGTGAAGTTGGTTTCAAAACATGAATCTGCATATGGTTTCACTACAACCTCTTAATCAAATGTATGTAAACAAACTTAACCTTAGTCAAGTTGATAGATCAGCACTTGTCACACAGATTACTCACGGTGCTCGATATTTTGAGCTGTGAAGTTGGTTTCAAAACATGAATCTGCATATGGTTTCACTACAACCTCTTAATCAAATGTATGTAAACAAACTTAACCTTAGTCAAGTTGATAGATCAGCACTTGTCACACAGATTACTCACGGTGCTCGATATTTTGAGCTGTGAAGTTGGTTTCAAAACATGAATCTGCATATGGTTTCACTACAACCTCTTAATCAAATGTATGTAAACAAACTTAACCTTAGTCAAGTTGATAGATCAGCACTTGTCACACAGATTACTCACGGTGCTCGATATTTTGAGCTGTGAAGTTGGTTTCAAAACATGAATCTGCATATGGTTTCACTACAACCTCTTAATCAAATGTATGTAAACAAACTTAACCTTAGTCAAGTTGATAGATCAGCACTTGTCACACAGATTACTCACGGTGCTCGATATTTTGAGCTGTGAAGTTGGTTTCAAAACATGAATCTGCATATGGTTTCACTACAACCTCTTAATCAAATGTATGTAAACAAACTTAACCTTAGTCAAGTTGATAGATCAGCACTTGTCACACAGATTACTCACGGTGCTCGATATTTTGAGCTGTGAAGTTGGTTTCAAAACATGAATCTGCATATGGTTTCACTACAACCTCTTAATCAAATGTATGTAAACAAACTTAACCTTAGTCAAGTTGATAGATCAGCACTTGTCACACAGATTACTCACGGTGCTCGATATTTTGAGCTGTGAAGTTGGTTTCAAAACATGAATCTGCATATGGTTTCACTACAACCTCTTAATCAAATGTATGTAAACAAACTTAACCTTAGTCAAGTTGATAGATCAGCACTTGTCACACAGATTACTCACGGTGCTCGATATTTTGAGCTGTGAAGTTGGTTTCAAAACATGAATCTGCATATGGTTTCACTACAACCTCTTAATCAAATGTATGTAAACAAACTTAACCTTAGTCAAGTTGATAGATCAGCACTTGTCACACAGATTACTCACGGTGCTCGATATTTTGAGCTGTGAAGTTGGTTTCAAAACATGAATCTGCATATGGTTTCACTACAACCTCTTAATCAAATGTATGTAAACAAACTTAACCTTAGTCAAGTTGATAGATCAGCACTTGTCACACAGATTACTCACGGTGCTCGATATTTTGAGCTGTGAAGTTGGTTTCAAAACATGAATCTGCATATGGTTTCACTACAACCTCTTAATCAAATGTATGTAAACAAACTTAACCTTAGTCAAGTTGATAGATCAGCACTTGTCACACAGATTACTCACGGTGCTCGATATTTTGAGCTGTGAAGTTGGTTTCAAAACATGAATCTGCATATGGTTTCACTACAACCTCTTAATCAAATGTATGTAAACAAACTTAACCTTAGTCAAGTTGATAGATCAGCACCTTGTCACACAGATTACTCACGGTGCTCGATATTTTGAGCTGTGAAGTTGGTTTCAAAACATGAATCTGCATATGGTTTCACTACAACCTCTTAATCAAATGTATGTAAACAAACTTAACCTTAGTCAAGTTGATAGATCAGCACTTGTCACACAGATTACTCACGGTGCTCGATATTTTGAGCTGTGAAGTTGGTTTCAAAACATGAATCTGCATATGGTTTCACTACAACCTCTTAATCAAATGTATGTAAACAAACTTAACCTTAGTCAAGTTGATAGATCAGCACTTGTCACACAGATTACTCACGGTGCTCGATATTTTGAGCTGTGAAGTTGGTTTCAAAACATGAATCTGCATATGGTTTCACTACAACCTCTTAATCAAATGTATGTAAACAAACTTAACCTTAGTCAAGTTGATAGATCAGCACTTGTCACACAGATTACTCACGGTGCTCGATATTTTGAGCTGTGAAGTTGGTTTCAAAACATGAATCTGCATATGGTTTCACTACAACCTCTTAATCAAATGTATGTAAACAAACTTAACCTTAGTCAAGTTGATAGATCAGCACTTGTCACACAGATTACTCACGGTGCTCGATATTTTGAGCTGTGAAGTTGGTTTCAAAACATGAATCTGCATATGGTTTCACTACAACCTCTTAATCAAATGTATGTAAACAAACTTAACCTTAGTCAAGTTGATAGATCAGCACTTGTCACACAGATTACTCACGGTGCTCGATATTTTGAGCTGTGAAGTTGGTTTCAAAACATGAATCTGCATATGGTTTCACTACAACCTCTTAATCAAATGTATGTAAACAAACTTAACCTTAGTCAAGTTGATAGATCAGCACTTGTCACACAGATTACTCACGGTGCTCGATATTTTGAGCTGTGAAGTTGGTTTCAAAACATGAATCTGCAT
>NW_028139697.1:0-50075 GCF_965202585.1 Thalia democratica
AAAATCTTATTTTCTTACTACTGAAACGATATCATTTAAGTTAAAAAATTTGCATAATATATCAGTGTAAATATTTCAATTACTTTAAACAGCACATTTGCAATTTTCAAATGTGGAAAAAAAAATTTAACGCGCACGTACTTTTTGTTAAAGTAATAAAATCTTTATTGATAAAATAAATTTTAAACAAACATATTTATTTGAATTATAATAAAGGTCTATTTAAAGAATTTAAATATAAACTTAATATTGGTCACTAAGATCCAACAAGAAGTTTTCGAAATTTTTGTTCGTTAAATGCATCTGAAAACTTAAAATTAGCAAACAAGTTTATTATTATGAAACTTTTAAAAGTACAAAAAAATTACCCAAGAAAGTTAGAGCGGAAAAGATTGAAAACAATTATAATTTTTTTTAATAAACAAAGCTTAAAAATTATTAAACTTTTAAATAAAGGTGAGGTTTTAGTAAAAACAAACAGTTTATTAATCCGGTATTTTCTATGAATATTTTGAAAATAATTGTCAAGTTTTGAATACAAAAACTTGCATATAAATAAACATTTCTGTGTTTGTTTGATAATTTTTAAACTTTAAGCGGTTTTAAGTATTTACAGGTTAATAGTTTTGAACTATTTGTTTTCCTATAAATAAATGTAAACTGTTTCAAGTAATGACTGTTAAATAATATAAAATGACTGTTAAGTAGAATAAAGTTAAGACACACTACTGCTGGTTATTTAATGTTCTTCTAAAACTACAATTTTCATTGTAAACAGTAAAAAAAGTAAAAAATTTCTATTAGCTTAAACGTTTATAGTATATTATTAATTTAAAACATGGACCATTTCTAAAATTTTACAGTTAACTCTCATTACAAGATAACCTTAATATTTTTTGGATATAGCTGCATACATTATAGATAACTTTTTGTCTAGGAAACATACTAAAAAAATAGTTTTATTTATTTCAAAAATGTTTATTTTATAGATAAAATAAAACTATCGTTACAAAACACCTTAATACACTACTTTTATGGTAGAAAGATAAAAAAAGCTTAACAAGGAATAAACAAGAATGATACTTAATTATATCTGCTTAACAATAGTTCTAAATTAATTAACATTACATCTTTTTATCTTTTTTGATGAAATTTAAACGTTCATATAAGTTAATATTAAATTAAGCTTTTAAATTTTAGAAGATGAAGTTTTTTAAGAACATAAAAAAATAAAATATATTTTTTGTATGAAAGCATTTTCTTATGAATACAAAGATTCTAAAACAACGAACAGTTTAAAACAATAACTGAAAAACTTAAAGCTATCAAACTAAAACGAATAACAAAGTAATAAGTCATATACTTATACATTTTACAAGTTGATTATATTATTTTAAGCTACTAAGTTTTTAAGTTATGCAAGTAAAAGTTATTCATGAAAAATATACTATAAAAGTTAGAATTTTGTTTATAACAAATTTTAGTTGAACTTTGAACGATTTTAGTAAAACAATGAAACAGTAAAATACTTAATTAATACTGCTAATTTTTAGATTAAAATTAAAATTCATCAAGCTAGTGGAATATATAAGCTTATAATATCAACGCTAAAATTGTTCAACAATTTTTTTTCTAAAACTTTCTAAGTTTTGGCTACTTGACGACACAGATCTAATTCTAATTGACTAGAAAGAAAAAAAGTTGATAATTTCCTCATAAAATAACACAGCACCTTTTCATTTTACATTTTTGTTTTTTCTTCTTTTCTTGTTCCAATTGTTCTTTTAACATTCTTTTTTGTTTTTCAATTTCTAATCTTCTTTTGATTTCGGCGTCTATCGGATGCATTTTTGTTAAAATACAAAATCGCTGTTAGTTAATTATAGTTAGACTCTTTCATTGTTAATTAAATTTTTTGTTTGTTTTATATAAAGTTCTTAAACTAACTTTTTATGTCTATAAACGAAATAGATAGTTTAACAAAATCTAACCATTCTACAAACAGTAGGTTACAAATAGTAAACTATTAAACATTTGAAATTTATCCTTTGTTTTTAAATACTGCCTAAAAGTATTACCTAAACTCATGTTCATACTAATACAAACATTACTTTTTTATTCGTTTCTTCTAGAAAAATTCAACAAATGTAAAAATAAAAGTTTAACAAAAACATGATAAATCAATTAACATTTAAAAAACGATTAATATGTCGAAATCATGACCTTTTACTAAAAGCATAAATGCGTCCATAAAATTGGCTGAATAATTTTTTTATCTTTTTGATAAAAGAAAGTTTTAACAATAATTTTTGTTCTTTGTTTTTTAAATTAAATCATAACTAATTCCATACTTTACTAATGTTAATTTATAAATCTTTTGACTGTTACTTATATATAAAAATTAATACAAAAGCTGTTTAATAAGATGCTTTTAGATTTTTTCTTAATTGTAAGTTTTTAGAATGAATGGAAAGTCTGCCTTTTTTAGATTAGTATCGGACAAACTTTAATTTTATAAATAAAAACTGATAAAAAAACCATTGAAAATAAATGTCTAAACTATTAAAATAAAAACACTGAGCAACTTGCTCTACTACTTGCTGTTAAATAAATCTAAGTAAATTCTTTTTTGTTACTGGCTTTAGTTGAATTAATGTTTACTTTGTGATATATGAGGTACGTTTTAAGACTAGATAAATTCATTGTTATCTCTTTAACTACTTGTTTACTTTATATTATACTCTTTTCTACAATTACTTTTTAGATAAAGTTTAATTGCACAACACAACTGTTTAAACTTAAAGTTATTTTTAATTTTCAAAGTTATAAAGACTAAAAGGTATGGTTAATTTAATAATTATTAAAAGTGTTAAGTTTAAAATAGCTTTGTTACAAGTAAAATTCTTTAACCAATAGGATTATTACTTAATGGTTTCTACAAAAACTTAAAAACTAACAAGAATATAAAGTAAAGTTTTAGTACTAGTAGATATTTTATAAAAAGTCAGTATTTTTTGTTATAATTTTTCTTAAGAAGATTTTAAATAACCTTTTAGATAAAAACTGAAAACTAGTTATCAAATACTAAATTATGTTTTTAAAACATTATTGTTTAAAACTTTATCTAAAATTTGAATAGAGACTGGAAAAAAAAACTGTATCAACTAACGCGTTTTTAGTTGTTTAAATTAAGTTTATAAAAAATACTCAAAGTATTTAATAACAAAATATAAACAACATTAGTATTAGTATTAAGTTAATTGTTAAAACTATTGTTTTTAACTCCTTTAATTTTGTTATTATCAAACAATTTAAGCTACTATTTAAGTATATCGCAAACAAAAACATTTAAGTTTTACACGAAGCCAAAAAACTTATCAAAAATAAAAATATATCACAAAACAGTAAACTAATGTTATAGAATAAGCAGCACTAAAGTGTTTATAAACTAACTTTTTAAATTATTATTTCTTAATAACTCTGGAACTTTAGTATAAATATATTTTTTTTTCATCTATAACCAATAGAAGTTTAAATGACTAAATTTATTACTTACTAGACTGTGAAAAATAATATACAAGTTAATTACTGCAAATTTAAATAAGTCTGTATAATATACAATAAGGTATCTATTATTAAATTAGTAATACATTAAAATTTATTAACAAAACTTTGAATTTATTTTTATAGTAAAATACATGTTTTTGAAAACGTAAATCTACTAAAACTATTTGTAGAGTACATTAAATAGTTATAAAAGCACATCAAGCTATCTCAACAAACTTTTTCAACAAATGAGTAAAAACAATTATAAAAACAATCCAAAGCAAAAGTATTCGCATGTTTTTATATAGAATAGAGAGGCACACACTTATATCATACTTGAAATTTTCTCCTTATAAAAACTAAACTAGTGCAAAGTATTTTAATAGTACGGTAAAAACGCTAGAAAATCTATTTAAAGATAAATTTTTTATAGCTAGTTGTCTAATTTTCAAAAAAAAAATGCAAGCTAACAATAAACTAAATTAGATAATATATAAGATATTTTAACTAAAGTAATATTTATTAATAATCAAAAAATAAAATATCTCGTTTGTTAGTTTTTACTACACTAAACTTTATATAAAGTTAAGTTCTGAACAACATATTTACTAAACCCTTTTTTTGTAAGATTAAATATATTTACAAGCTCTGAAACCTGCTACTAAAAGTAATATTTCTCTAATTTAAAACTAATCTGTATAGTGTATTAGTTATTACTGCTAAACTAAACTTCACATAAAGCTAATTGTTATTGTAAGATACGTCATTTAGTATGATGCATGTTATTAACCACAACACATTTTAACAAATAACTAGTAGTTTGGAAAAACAAAAATTTTTATTGAATACATGTGTTTTTAAAAATATTTTTTTATTATAAAAAAAAACAATTGTTCACTAAATTTGAGTTGTTTTTGTCTATTTTCGCTTACTAAACAAAAAATATTTTGATAGAGTATGGGTAATAAAAAAGTAAAATAAGCAATTTTTTGAAATAGTAAATGCTCTGTAAACAAATAAAATTCTAACTTTTTCAATTTAACATAACGTTGGGTGTAAAACTTCAAAAACTTGAGTTTATTTCAAACATTTGTAAACACAAAATACTTACCTATACAATATATGTTTAATCTCTAATACATATTTTGTTTTTAAAGTATGTAGCACTATATACTAACGTTAAAATAAAACAACATATTACCCATGTATTTATTTAAATAAAAAGGAATGTTTAAAAATTCAAACAATTGAAAACATAATTGTTTTAATAGTATTGTAACGAAGTTAATTAAACTTAAACGAACTTTTATGATATGTTGTTTTATAAAATTTCAAGAATGAAATCAACTTTACAACATTTTACACAAAACTTTAGTAAAACTTTTAACAAACTAAAACCTCTTTTTCTGAATATGAAACAAAAATCATCAATGTTTTGTCGTTTAAACAAGATTTACAGCACAACTTAAAAGTATTTGTTTTTAGACACATTTTATCAAGTTGTAATACATTTTTTCAACGTTACGAAATATATAGGGAAAACATCCTGTATTTTTTATTAATTAGTAATAAAAGCTTCCGTGTTTTTATTGCATATGATGTTTGAACGTCAGAAAAACGTTTTATGTCATTAAATGTTAGAAAAAATGTTGAAATTATACTATATATATAAATATTAAGCTAATTGCGCTATGTCGCTTTTAAACGTTATTCAATAAATTTTTGAGGATAAGGTACTTGAAATTTTAAAAATAAATTTAATGTGCGTCGTAGTTTATAAAAAACATTATTAAAAGTTTGTAAGTTAATAAACTAAGTAGGTATAAAATTTTCATTTTTTGCGTTTCCAATTAAAATGTTGAGTTAGGTAATAACACAAATTTGGAATTTTTCTTATGAAAAAATACTATTATGTATTATTGGAAAATTTTAACTGCTAATAATTTAAAATATGTTCAATTTTGTAAAAGTAATTCAAAGATTTAATGATTTATGTAAGCATAAAACCTTACTTTCAATTTTAACGTTTGTTAAGGCAGGGTTTAAATGTAAAGTTAATTAAATTTGTTATTGCGTATTTGTTAATAAAAGAGTTACATTGATATAAAAATTTTAATTCTGAAAATAATTTTTTTAATACAGCTTCAAAGTAAATAAGTAAACTTAAACTAAAACATATTCAAAAGTGTTAACAATCAAACTGTTTAAGCAACAATAAATAAAAATTGACAACTATAATTTAACTATACTATAAAGATAAACTATAGTCAAAACATTGTTTAGATAAAATTCTGCAAATTATTCGCACTTTATATAATACTTTTTAAAGTACAATAAAAGTTAAACTATATCGGTTTAAATATTTGTACTCTAGTGTCTATTCATACTGCAATTTAAGAACCTTTAGGGCCAAAAGATTAAAAATTGAAATTTTTTTTTTTTAATTTTGTTTTTAAGCTTTTACGAGAACTTTTTGACAACCAAAAAAGTATTTGAAATATGTCATATCATAGTTGGAAAACTTATTACTAAACTTACTTCTTCAAATATTTAGTTAGATATTTTTTACAAATCTTTAAACTTTCTAAAAAGAAAAACTTCTCAAAAAACAACAGGCACAAAATAAAAATTTTACCGAAACTTCTTAAATTGTGAATATTTTTTTATTGGAAAAACTTTTTGAAGTTTTTGTTGAAAGAAAAAAGGGAAAGTAAATTAGATTAACCAGCTTTTTATTGGAGAATAAAATTAATTATTCAAAGCTTTAAAGATATCTTCACTTCGCAGGTGTAAGTTTTTCTTCTTTAAATGAAGTGTTAGCAATTTTAAAGTGCTTAAAGATTAACAAAAACTTATGAGCTATAAGTATATTATTTTATTAATAAGATTGTATTGAATCTGTTTTAAAATTTATATGTTATTTATACGTTACATACTAAATTATATATTCCCCGTACAATAATATACTGTCGTAGACAATATTTTTAAGGTTGTATTTGAAAAAAAAAGAAGATAATTATTGTTTATAAAATGTCTAATATTTAAAAATTTTGTTTTTTTAGCTATTGCTTTAAAAGTAGCTTACAGTTTTTATTAGAAAATTTTATTTTTGAATAAATTAAGTACAAATTAGTTTTAATACTTAAATTAAAAAAAAATATTCACAAATTACCCTGACTTAGTCGGAGTGTGTGGCAACTTTAAGTTGTTTATTTGCTTGAATTTGAACTATTTGATTAACAATATAACTAATTTAAAATGATTACAACATAGTTTGTATTAAATAGGTAGTTCCAAAAAATAGCATATGTGTTACATAGTAAGCAAAGTAAGTAAAATAATAAAATTTGCCCAAAAAGTATTGTTTGAGTAATGAAAATGTATACTTAACTGAAGCTATTTTAATTTGTTTCATTTTTTTTTATGTGTCTGTACACACTTAAATATTCTATGTAGAAACAATAAGAATAGAAAATTATGCATAAACTACACTTAATCTAACTAAAGTATTAAAGAAAAATGCGGTTTAAATTCTGAGCATCTTTGCACATTGTGAATAGGAATTATTTTAAAGTGCACAGAAAACTTCAAAAAAATCAAAATGTGTCAAAACCAAAATAAAATATTTTTTTTTCAAATATAACTTATAGTAATAAAACATCTATAAAACAAACTTAGGTATAAATTACATGTTAAACAAAACACTTAAATTGTAAAGAAATGATATTTTGTTTAATTACTATGCATTAATTTTGTACACAGTGGAAAATATTTGCATTTACTTTATTTACTAAACAGGTTTTATATAAATAACTTACTGAATCCAAGCACTACTCAAGCTTATTTTGAAGATAATAACTTTCTGTTGTAAAATCAAAGTTATTATGAAACTGAGAAAAAAACACTGGTCGAATGCTAATCTGTTTTTTCTTTCAAACTTGTAAGCCAAAGCATTAAAGTGTTTTAATCTTTTTGAAATGTTATACAAGGACTTAAAACGAAATTCATCAAGTTAAACCAAATTACCGAAAAGTATGGCTTGAAATATATTTTTGCTCAGCGGGTTACATTTACATGCTCGCGGGCCGCAGTTTGCCGACCCCTGGACTAATTTACAGAAACATGAGTTAGTGTAATAAAGAAAGAATACTGACTAATTTGTTACTATCATATAAAACTTATAGAGATTTGTAGTTTTTATACATAAAATTAAAAAAGATAAACAAGTTTAAAATAAAGCATGGAGCTTCTTAAATAGTTTTAGCAACATTTTTTTAGCTTTAAATTTTGTTTAAGAAAAAAACGTCGTGTCCTATTTTAATTTTTTTAACCTCCGTTGTTCAGTAAAAGATAATTCTTAACTTAAAGTATAGCTTAAATTGCGAAAATAATTACAGAGATACAGCAATAACAGTTGCTATATCTTTTAGCTAAATCTAAAATAATTGTTATTGTAGTAATGTGAAGAGTAAAACAAAAAGTGAATTGTGTCATTTGTAAAGCAAATCGATGGCCTTTTATAACAATGGGAAGAATAACTACAGAAAACTTTAAACTAAAATCCGCTGTATTTAGAAATATATATAGTAAAACAGTTTAAAAAAATGTTTAAGTAAACTGTAAAAAAGTTATCATTGAATAAACATTACCGCTTACTACCAAACAAACTAGAAACACATTTAAAAATACTTGTTTAAAATACTTCAATTGTATAGTTTGGAAAAGATTTTTTCTAATCTGCTGTAAAGGACACATTTCTTAAACTCCTTGTTGAACAAAACTAAATTCAAGCTTATTTAAACTACTTTTAATTTAAAAAAAGAGTAGAGAGCATAAATTGAATTTTTACAAAAAAATCTGGCAGTATTAATACAACTTTGTTTTAAAAAGTTCATAAATAAAACTTTCAATATTGTGTTTTTTTACAACAAACCTAGTTGTTATGTCTCAGTATTGTAATAAAAAATTTACGCTCAATAAAATATTTACCTTCGTACTTTATTTTAAAAAGACTTAAAGGTAGTTTTAAAAAAATATGTTGTTAATGAATTACTTAAGAAAAAGAGTATTATCACTATAAAAAATAGGATATACTTAAACCTAGTAAGAATAAACCAACATAAAATTATTCTGATAAAAGGGCATGGTGTATCTAAAGACCTTTTAGTGATGAAGCGAAAAAAAATAAGACTAATTTGTCGTTTATCTTTTTTAGTTTGTATCTATAATGTTAAAAATTGTTAAGAACTACCAATAATTTGCTTTTGAAACATTTTTGCGACTTAAATTCTGAAAAGAAGTTGCACATATTTTGGGAAACTTTAATTGATATCAGTTTGATATTTTTTAGTTTTATTCACTTTGACCTTAAAAAAGGGTCGGAAAACTTAGGGCCGCAAGTATTTTATTTTATTTTAAATGGAATGTGGCCCATGAATGGTATTACCTGCGGTAGGTAAGCATGAAATTTGTCCCGCGAAAACAAAACTTTTGAATTTAAACGAAATAATCTGAGGTTCAAAGTTAACAAAAATAAAGGTTCAGTTAAAATTCTAAACTTTACACTTTTTAGAGTAAGAATTGACTGTAAAAATGTGGCCCTCGAATATTTTTATTTTAAGTTTTTTTAAACATCAAATACCCGCCGACCACGGCTTTAATGTTGTAATTAAATTTTATTTTGTTCAAATCTTTAGTTGCTCGAACATTCTTTGTATCAAGCTTTTCAATCAGTGTAGAACATCATTACAAGTACAACAATTTGTTATGTATATTTTAAGAATAACTCAATAAATCTTTCCCAAGTTTTTGTATAATTAAAATCTTTTAGAGTTTAAAATTTAATTAGTTTTTGTGTCTAATTCTGAAAAGTTAACAACTTTATTTAGAATTCTAAGGTAACCGTACATCCAAAAAATATTTTTAAATTGTTAGCTCAAAGGCACCGATGTTAAAATCAAAGACTATAATGATATTTTATTAATAAATTTATTGATATTTTAGTTTAAATTTCTTTTAATATTGAACACAAGTTTAGCTTTTTCTATCAATTCAGCCTGTTCAAAGTACATTATGTTGTTAAAGTAAATCATATTTTCAAACATTAATGACACTTTCTAAGTTTTTAAATCTTAATTATAGCTATTTTTTGTCGTTTATGAGAAACCTAAATTAATATAGTTTTTTAAACGTGGTACCCATTAAATGACGATGAATAGCCAAAATTTACTGTTAAAAGTTGTTTAAACATTACTAAATGAAATACCAAATATATCCAAACTTTATAGATGATTAGATATTGTTCTCTTAAAATACTACAATTTTTAAATTCGATAGTTCTTATTAGTTCTATATAGTTTAAAGGTAAACTAATTAGCTCATGAATGAGCTTTTGTAATTTTGTTTTTCTAGAATAACTCAATGTATTTTTTGCTTCTTTTAATTCCTACTAACTTGATTAATTTTAAAAAGATAAAATAAACCACTTTTCTAATAACTTTCAAGATTATACATAACATTTTCAATTCGGTTTCAGGTAGTATATAATACAAAAGTTTGATAACTACTTCTGTTTTTTTTTTGTCTAAATTAAAAGAGAAATTAAAATGTTTTTTCATCATTTAACTTTAATCAACACTTGTATTAAATGTACTAAAAACAAAAAATATTTTTTCACAAATTAACCTCAGAAAATAAAAATAAATGTTTTTTTTAGTTTACTACTAGAGAAGTATTTAATTCTTTTTCAGATTATTTCCAGTAAGGACCTTTTTATGAGGACTGTCACTTAAAGTGTATCTTGAAGTTTTTAACAACTTTTACCAAAAATAATTTTGCCTAGTTTTTTAGTAATACTAAAACTTTACACTAGATACAAATAACATAAGCTACGCCTTCAAAAACTTAAGTAGCCACAAATTTTTTTATTATCAAGATAATCAGTGAAACTGGTTTTAAAACCATTATTAAATATATAACATTTTGAAACGAGATGAAATATATCCTGTTTTCAACTTAGACTTCTGACATTATTCATCATTTAAACTTTTAGCTAAATTGTTTTAATTCAATATTGCTGTATCAATAGGAACTTAATTCAGTTTATATAAATTAAAACTATAATAATTCAGTTAATCTACTGCGTATGAAAAGAATTAGATACAAAAATTTTGTTATATAAAAACAAAAAGTTCAAAAATTTAATTCGGCACATAATAGAGGACTACTATTTTTGCAACTTATTCGAATTGGAATATATAAATTTTATAAGGCAAGCAAATCATAAAACCATCATAACATAAAAATATGTCAGTCATACTTTTTAATTTGTACAAGTTTAATTAAACTTATTTTAATTTTTAAAAAAGCTAAGTAAACTATAAGAAAGTTATGTATAATGTATCAATAAAGCCAATCACTTCACAACAAATAACTTAATATAAAAATCCAAGGCACTGGAATTTTTTACATTTATAATAAAAATAATTTACTACAGTGTGCTCCATTTAGTGTGTAGTAATTATTATAAACACTACTTTATGAAAAAAGTACATTAAGAATTGTTTAAATTTAAACTGAAAACAGTAATCAAAATATCTACTAGGTACCACTGAGACTGGCAATATCAAAAGTATTGTTTATTACCTGTAGAAACATAGAAAGCAAAAAAAAATGTATCAAAAAAGTTTGTCATAAAAAATGTTAATCAAACTATAGATTTTAAAAATAGTTATCAAATTTGTTCATCATAAAATTTAGAAAAATTTGTTTTAATTATTATGATCATATTATGAAATATAGGTATTATGGTAATAATAAGTTAAACCAATACCAATAAATTATTTTGGTAATAATTATTTATCATCAAAAAGTATATATCATGTCAAGGTACCATATTAAAGCAGCAGCATTTATAGAAAAATTTGAAAAACAAAAATTACCTATCAAAAGTTATCAAAATACATTTGTCATATCACTTATTAAAATGAACAAACAATCAAAATGTAGTCGTCATTTAATTATTAAAACTGCACAAGATAACTACATGACAATACAGCAGCTGCATTTTTCTTCCTTCTTCTTCATTTTTCTTTCTTCTTTCAACTGTTCGTACTCCCACTGCTTCTTTTCTTCTTCGATCTTGACTCTTCTTTCGATCTCCTCGTCAATGGGGTGGATCGCTCTGTACTGGACTTTGTCCACTTTTATCACAGTAAGCATTTTTGTATATCAGGTCTGTAAAAAGTTATTAGTAATAAAAATCAAATAAGTTGTTTGTTGGTATTTAAATGTTAAAAGTATAATTGTTAAATGCTCAAAGTCATATAAATATTTATAATTTATACAATTTTGATCATTATTGGTTTGCAAAAACCATTTACTTCAAAAACAATATTTAAAAGCAGTATTACAGTCAATTGATAAAACCATTAGAAGTAGCATTTGATTATACATTTTATTTTAAACTACTTTATAAAAAACAGTGAAAAAAATTCAATTAGTTATTGAAAGACTAACAATAAGATAAAACCTTATCACTGAGAATTAGAAAAATAGCTTATACAGTTTTAAGAAGAAAAGTTTGATTTAACTTTTCAACTATTTAGAGTTCATATTTCATTTTACATCATTACATATCTATTTAAACTATTTTGTTATATTTTTTGAATATTTCTTGTTTGGACAAATATTTACTTAAATTATATAAAACTGTTTATATCTATAATTCATTTAATGAAATATATAAAATTGTGTAAGGTTTCTAAAATTATATCAGTTTTAATGTCTTTATCATTTTTATTTCTAAACTATTTAAGAAAGTCAAAAGACTGTCATGAGTGAGCTAAAAATGTCTTGATTCATTTTGGGTTTTTCTTCAATGAAATCAAGTTTTTAAACAAAAATTTTGAAACTAAATAAAAAAAACCTCATTCAAAATCTTCAAAAAAAATTAACTGAGATAATTCAGAAATTTTAAAACTTTCCTGAGATTTTTCTAAAGCAACCAGACAGGCTTCAGTTATCCTGATATTTTCAAAAATTTCAAATCCTGAGTGTGTGGCAACCCTTCTTTATATAAAACAAGTGTATATAAAAAATACATTACCCAGGTAAAAACTTGAAGTATTAAAGAGCACTTGGCTAATATAATTTTTTGTAAAAACTTCACACAAACTAAATCACTGAACAGAGTTTTATTAAGATATCATCTGGTTATAATAAATGGTTATAAAGTTTTAAAAAACTGAAAACTATACACAGTTACTTAAATCTTTTTATATTGATGTTATTTTTAAGGTAAAAAACAGCAAATAATGGTAGTAATTCTAAATACATACAGTGATATATTTTACAATGTTAATAGATTAAAACTATACAATTTTGCTAATAGTTTTATTAATTAGTTTTTAATTTAAACATAATGAAAATTCTAACATTTTTTTAATGTGATGTTTAAACATTTAACATTAAGATACTTAAAACTAAAATAAACTAAAACTGTAGAAACACAATCAGAATCATAAAGTAAGAAATACTTTTTATTTAACTATTTGGCTACACACCATTTATTCAAACTAAATTAGTGTAAAAAGCTTATTTAAAAATAAAACCAATTTATCGAAAATGTTAAATGAGTGATTATAAACAACTTAATTAAATAATGGTTAAACAAGAAGCAGCTGAAATAAACAAAAAACACAAAACAAATCAACATGTTTATGGTAGAAGTGCAAGCAACAAATAAAATGAAATAAGCACTTTGCCAATTACCGTGCTTAATGAAGCGTTAAGAGTTTTGAAAGCATGGATCTCGTCCAATCAAAATCATTCAAAGTATTTTGTTTTAATTAAAAGCTGTTACTTTTGTTTAAGTAATTTTTAAAGTTTTAAAAGACTAACTTTTTAAGTGTTACTTAGTTGTTTAATAATTACTTATAGTGCTTAAAAAGTTTTAGAATATTTATAAAGTTAAAATAGCTAAGCTAAAGGTTAAACAGTGATCTAGAATTGTAACTTTATTTTACCTGTTAGATAATATTAACTAATTTTACTTGTTTAAAAATTGTTTATAGTTAAAATCTATCAATGTATTTTGTTTGTATTTAATCAAATCATATTACTTTTTTTTTTTTTTTATTAAAATAGGCTATAAATTTTTTAAAGATTAAGTTTAGTTCTTAGTTTATGAAAGTACTAGTTTTTTATTTGTATTTTAGCCAATACTTATTTTAAAATGATTAAGATACATCATTTGTTAAACTGCCTAACACTTCTGTTATTCAAAACTAAACGTTGTGTACGACTAGCTTAAGAACAAAGTTAGTCGTACACAACGTATAGTTTTGTTTTCAGAAAATAAAACTTTGTTCGCTTGGAATAAAAACTTTTAGAAAAGAATAAAAAGTTTCTGGTCATTTATAAAGCAAGCTTTTAAAACCTATTATTTATTTCTTACAGGACTACACAAAACAAACATCAAAACTTTGGTATTTTGTTTGTGTTTAAGTGTTCATTTTTGAAAAAGAATTCAGTTTAACTAATATACGTAAACGCAATTTTAAATATAGTTTCTTAACTAAAAAAGTTATACACTTGTATCAGCAAGTATATACTTTTTTTAAAAACTTAGCCAAAATTATAACATTTTAGCATCACAAATTTACCCTTGCTAATAAAAAAATCATTTAGCTTTTTTTGAACAACACGTCAAATAATCGTAAATGAAAGTAAAATATTCACATTAGAAAACTATGAAAAGTACAAGTACTTAATAATAAATATCCAATTAAAAAAGTAATATAAGCTATAAGTATATATACACGCTATTACCTCAAAAGCAATAAACAACAAATAAGTGATATTGTAAAAGTTGTAAAATCAAAAAACTATTCTTGAATAAACTTTTCAAAATCTTTAAAGAAGTTCAGAAGTTTGTAAATCACTGTTTAAAAAGTGCTAAGTTGCAAAAAAAACTTCTCTAAAGTGTAACAACTACTGATAGTAAAAAAGTTCATTCTTAGTCTTCAACACGGAAAAATGTTTACTTTTAACAAAAACACTATTTTTTCCTTTTTTTTGATATAAGAATAAAGAAGTTGTACAGAAAGCTTGAAATAAAACATTTTTTCTTAACTTTTTACTGTTGTGTAGCTTTTCATGAAAAGTTTTCTTCGAGTGTATTGCTCAAAGAAGTTTAAGAAAAAGTACTACAATAAAAGTTATTTGCTAAAACTAAAAGTTATGTAGTCGTAACATATAAACAAACATTTAAACTGAAAAATAAACTGAAGCTTTTATACTTTTTGAATGCATGATCTAATTAGTTTTATAACTTTACATTGCTTTTAAAGCAGTAAACAATAAACAAGTATTTTAATAAAATACGTCTAATTGAATGACTTTACTAATTTTTATGTACTAGTTGACCTAATTCAAAAAATAGTAAAAACTAAGATTTTAACAAACTTATGGTTGATTTAATTTCGTACATAACTATTATAAATACTAATTTCCCATTGTAGGCTGACTAAATTATTAAACTCAAATTCAGTCTTTTTTCTTTACTACTTTTATTTTATTGTTTTTCCTTAAATGATTTTATTTAAAGATTAAAATAGTTTGTTAGCTTACAAATAGTTTAAGCAGATCTTAAAAGATTAAATTTTTTAGATTATTTTTATTCTAAAACCAGGTATTAAGATATAAATTATAACTAATTTTTCTTGGTAGCTTAAAATAGAACTGTTATTTTAATACTGTTTGGTTTCATAAATAAGTAAACTTTTAGTGTTTAAAAAACGTATATAGTTGAAGTAAAACTAAATGTGTACTAACTTTTAAAGAAAACAGTAAATTTTATAGTCTGATTTCAATTGAAAAGCTTTGTTCACATAAATTTCATAAACTTTTTTAGTTCTAAAATTATAATTGAAACGTTTATTCAAGTAGAAAGTTTTCTAAATGCAGTAATATTATTGTATAGTCCTGGACAAGACGTTGAAAGGTATTCAAGAAGTGTATGACTCAATGACCGAAATGTTCTTTGTGCACCAGGTCCTAGGACCAAATATTTTGAGCGTCTTTATTGTCGTTTAATAAACATTGTATATTTCATATTTGCAAACATCTTTCAAAGAACTAAAGTTTGTATTAACAAACTAAAAGATATTCAATATGTATCAGATAGCAGTGTTAAAAAATATAAATTAAGTTTTTTTTAAAGCGTTAATTCTTTATATAATTTTATTTTTGTTCATTTCTTTACTTTAGTTATAATTAGAAAGTTTAAGGTCTAAGTATTTAAGTTAAAAGTACACAAAACAAAAAAGCTCATACTGTACTGCATTGGAATATTTAGTATTTTGCGAAAAGTACTTATCAATCTTTTTTTTTCAGTTTTGATAGTTTAACTAAAGTCAAGTAAGAAATATATCAGGTTAAAAAAATACTAAAAATTTTCTGAATTATTACTTTACAATCTTCGTCTGCATATAAAAAAATATTAGAGGTTGTATATCAAACACTAGTTCACATTAAAATATCTTTGTTTCAGTTTTTATCAACTACGAAAATAAGCATATACCTACAATAATAAATTTTAAAGCATTTGTTCTACGTGAAAAATTCAAAAAATGATTTAGTCCAAAACCAGCTTCCAAAGTTGTACACGATTAACTCTGTCAAGAAAGGTTTTTTTGTTGAAAAAAGTATTTTATTCAAAGCAGAAACATTGTAAACTTAAGTTTACCGTTTTAAGATATAATAAATATAATGATATGGATAAGAATTATAAATTAGTACTTGAAATCAACTAATGTATATAAACATTCTTGGAAAAATTTAAAAGTATTCAAAATAAAAGCAAAAATAAAATTAATTTATGTTGGTGGTAAGGTTTATTTTACTTATAAGCATTTGGTTAACAAACTTTTTGCTCAACTTGCTCAACAAGTATTCTAACATTTTTTTAAAGAAATGTGTTTATACTGGTAATTGTAGCAACTGTTTTTTCACTTGAACTTCGAAGAAACTTAACAAATGCACTATAAAACAGAACAAATTATCATTATGAACTTTACAATTTACTTATCAGTTATTTGAATTTAATCATAAAATATTTGCCAGTGTTTAAAATATATTTTACTCTAGGAATCTAAAAAGATTTAGTTTATAACAAGATGCTAGTTTATTTAATCCTGCTTAAATCAATTTGAAGGTTTAGAAATAAGTTTTTTGTATAAACTATATTAGTAATTAAAATTATAAATCCCCTTTTTATTCAAATTGATTTCAGTATGTTTGTTTAATGTTTTTGTAGTTAAAAGATAGGTAAAATATGTTTTAGGTCTCCATTTAAAACAAAATTTTGTTTCTAAATTTACAAGAATCCGTATTATGTCGTAAAAACTTGTTTTATTTATTTATAAACTAAAAAATATGACTTTAACCTTCGTATTTTGTAAAATATAAAAACAGTATGCAAAAAAAAGTTTTGTTTTTTTAAATATATATACTTTCATGGTTATTAAAACCGTTAAGTTTACTTATTATAAAGAAAGTCTTTAGTTTAAATAAATTTATATTATTAATTTGTTGTTTTAAAGACAAAGCTGGAGAGTTTAATCAAACTGTTTTTTATTTACGAATTTTTTTGGTACATAAATAATGTTTATGTTTTAAATACTCTTAGGTTAATTTGAACCTAACTAAAATGTTTTAACATGAAATTTTTACAGTTAAAAAAGAAACAACAAAAATAAGTAGTATCTACATTAAAATGTGTTTCAAATAATCTTAGCTCAATGATTCCTCCAATCGTGACGCTAATAACGCAACCAACTATTTTCTTACAACTATAATGATACTTGAATAATAATAGAACTTCTCTAGAGTACTTGGTCGAAAAGTTGCTTTTGGGCCATGGGTTTTCAAAATAGTTTAATTAACAAACAAAGTAAACTTTTTCAAACCAAAACTGTAATGATATGATCATTAAACAGGTCATACTGCTGAAAATTAACAATTAGCACAAATTCAAATATTTGTTTTTCATAATTTTTTTTTTGTTTTTTCAATTCATTTACAAACAAATGAATACATAGTGAGTCAGATATTTCTACTTGGTTGGACTATTTAAGTAAGTACATTTGTTTTATAAATAACAGCTTTATTGTTCTTATTCCATTTTGAACATTTTATTTCTTTAGCTAGTATATATTTGCTATTGTAATCGAAGTATTAAATACCAAGTTTCAAGGAGTTTGTTGTTAAAATATATTTACAAACTATCTTAACAACTCATGGAGTATGAACGTAAATCTTTTTCTTTAATCTTTAATTAAATGGCAATAAAACTATTATAAACATGTTTTATTTGTATATTCTTTGAAAGTATCAAGTTAGCAAAAAAGTTTTAATTTCTTGTAAAAACTAGTACTATTTATTTCAAAAGAATACAGTTTTTTCTTGTGATCTAGCGAATCCAGTATCCGCTTGAATATTACCTTTTTAGATCTCAATCCGGCCAGTCTAATAAAAGTTGTATAAAGAAATATTTTCAGCTTAAAATATTCAGTTTTTTTTTTAATGACTTTCTTTCAAGTAGCGCAGTATGTAAATGAAGATGCAATTTATAAAAAATAACTTGGTTTTACAAATTTAAAGTATTTATTGTTACTTATTTAGTCGTAATTTTCTTTGTAATGTTTAAGTATTTGATAAGTCGAAACATGTTTTTTTACCATTTAATTTTCAGCTTCGTTTTTTAATAAATTTAATATTAATTTATTTAATTCATGTATTTCAAAATTGTTCAAGGCTATCTCACTTCTGTTATAAAAAAGATAACCTTTAAACTATTTATGCTAAGTTTCGTTTTTGGGTAAATAATTCAAGATTTAAAAATGTTAAGACTTACTACTAAACTATTTATTTTAATTAAGTTAACTAGATTCTAGTCTATGCGAATTTTTAGATTAGGAGTATTTTTATTTACTTTTAATCAAATATCAACTATTTTTTATGTTAAAAGTTTAAACATATACCATATTTGTTGTAACTTATACACATTTTTAAGTTCATAAACCTTTAGTTAAAACTAAGAGTCAATGATTATTACAACTACCCAACAACGTATTTTCTGGTAGGAATTTAGTTTGTATAGTTATATGTCTTAAGTAAAGATTGCTCTTTAGTTTACTAATTTATTATACTTAAAAAGGTCACATTTTTTTACCACCGAAACCTGGTAGTAAATAAAATATTTGATTCGCACATATTTGTTTATTGAAATTAGTTTGTATAAAATTTAAACATCTACAGGGTTGCAAAATGTTTTAGGCAAATTTTTTCCAAGTTTTCAAAATTTCCTCCAGGTTTTTAAAAGTACACATTTATGGGTCTATTTTTAGTTTAAAGTTAAGTTTAAGCTATGAAACTGAGTTGAGTAGTATAAATATTGAAAAGGTACTGTAAAGCTACTTTAAATGCGTTTTTTATAAAAAAAATAACGGCAAAAAAATTATATCGGTGTGATATTCAGTTATTCTTTCCATTCGAAACCAAGTTGAATTGTGTTAATCCGTTAACACACAGAAACATATGTTGGTACAATAGAGGAAGATTACTGTATAATTTGTTTTTATTATATTCCAATGAACTTGTTTCACTAGGATCTTTTGTTAAAAAACACTTAAATTTGTATTTTGAATACTTATCTGTGTGATAGATATTTTGAGTCAAATCGAAACTTTATTACTCAACATGTAAAAATTCCAGGTTTTTTGGCAACCCTGTTAGTACAATAAATGTTTTTATTTTCTTAACATCACAGCGTGCTCAAAAAAATTGTGCCTTTGTTTTTTTGTTGATTTGAGAAAGTCTCAACTAAAAGTTATGTATAGTTGGACAAAATTGGAATTTTTGATTTGGAAACTGGTCCTTTTATTTTTGCTATATCATACTCTATTTGATGAAAAAGGCTTTCAAGAACTAGTTCTTTTACCAGGGTTTCCACAGATCAAGCTGAGAAAATTTTCCCGACTTTTTACTAAAAATTTCCTGAAATTTCTAAATCAGACTGTTAATTCAAACTTATTTCAAAATACATAATCTAACACTTGAAACTATATAAAGCTTTCAATTTAGTTTTTATACAAGTTAAAAACAACAGTTTTTTTTTTTTGCTGAATTCAATCATCAAACTACCAGTACATCACTTAAACCATCTGTGTATGATTGATGTATAAGCAATAAACAGCTCTATCAGCAAAATACTTGTATTATTACCTTATAAACACAGCTTGTCTGAAAAAAAGACACAATTTTTTAGCAGTTCCTAACACAAATGTATCTAAATAAACAAAACGACATATTAGGAATTTTTAAAATTAAAACCCTAATTTAATAATGAACTTGCACAACTAAAACCTTAAAACAGTAACGAACTTTTACAATTAAAATCTTATAACAATAAACAACTTTATCAAATACTGTTTTTTTAAATGAT
Organism: Thalia democratica; assembly: GCF_965202585.1. Lineage (NCBI taxonomy): Eukaryota > Metazoa > Chordata > Thaliacea > Salpida > Salpidae > Thalia > Thalia democratica. The sequence continues at coordinate 20,054 of NW_028139697.1, forward strand.
GTACTAAAATTTATTTTCTCCGGTTTTTTAATTAGCACTTTAACCTATTCATCTAATGAATATATGGTTTCCTTCATCTGGTCTGCATCCTGCTTTATTTTTTTGGCAGTTAAAATCATTTGCCTCATTTTATTTAAATCGTTCTTGTCGAAGAGAATCTTTTCTCTAAATCTACTTAAAATTCTTGGGCTTCATTTCTTTTTGCACTCATTTATTTTTATCTCCAATTTTGCTGTCTCAGTTATTTACTTAAACAAAAAATACTTTGATTCTAAAATTATGTTAGATAAACTTTTGTGTGTATATAACAGTTTCACTATGGAAGTGTCCTTGCAATAGATCATCAAAATGATAAAAAACTGCTTGTTCAAGTATGGTAGTTGTTCAATATATTAATAAAAATAATTTACAGTTTTATAAAGGATATTTCATTAATTTATACCAGATGAAGGCATTAGAATTAAATAATTCTGTAAATTTTTAGGAAAATTTTGCAATTTTTTTCTGACTTTAAAGGATTTTTAATTAGTCTTTTACCACTTGTAGGCTTAAGAAAATTAAGAGTTCTGTAAATATATACTGAATTTTTTTTGTCAAGTTTCCTGTTTTTTTTTTCAAAGCCCCCATTTTTCCTGGCTATTTCTGAAATTTGTTATTTTTTTAGGTTTTCCTGACCTTGTGGCAACCCTGTTTTACAATAATTTGAAAATAAGATACAAGTTATATCTTTAGTTTTTTATAACTTTTGGTATGTTAAGATAATAAACTACAATGAATGATTAAAATTAACTTTACTAAACCAATAAAAACCCAACTTTAACCTCAGCCAAAAAGGATTTTTATTTCCGAGACTTTTTTTACCAACTTATTTGTAAAACACGTTTAAAATATGGTAATGTATAACGATGAGTTTTAATGAAAGTTAGTTATGTATTTAAGTACTTAAATTCATAATATATTACAAATTTTATCATCTGACTATTTTATAATAGAGTTTATAGCTTACTTATGCTTGAAATATTAAATTGATTTAGCTTAACATTAACAAATCACTGTTCCCTTTATAATTAAGTATAATATTAAAGCCTTGATTAGAATGAAATAATATTTTAACTTTTTTCTATTTATCTTTTTGACGGAGATTTGTATTAAAACAACAACGATATGAATAAAGCAATAATACATTGATATACGTATCAAGTTAGTTAGATTTTGTTAAAAACAAACTAAAAAGTCCATTAACTTTTTTTGAAACTTAGAAGAATAATTTCATTATTTTCAAAGCAAGACATATTATCAAAATTCCTATAAGTACTAAAGCAGTGCAATTTTTTTTGCTAACTTTTAGAAAATCATTATTTATATTTGGCAAAATAAATATTTTGTGTAAATTGTATTTCATAATTAGTTTGCATCAAAGTGTCGTTTCAAGTTCTTTAATTTTATCATTGTTCTGATAGTTTTAAGCCATGTATAATCAACTTACAAAAAAGACTTATTTAAATTTATTGTATTAAATTAAACTATTAAAACTACATCATATATTCTGTATTTAAAATATTTACATTTAATTTATATTTAACAACAATTAAGTACATATTTCACATCACGAATATTACATCTTTTTTATATATTTATATATATTTATATATATTAACTACACAAAAACACAAACTTGTTTTCCGGATATTGCATTTACTTTTATTAAATTACAAACGATACCAACTTTATTAAATATATACAAGTTAATTATCCAGTATTGAAAATGTTTTGTATTCATAATCATTTACAAGTAACTTCTATGTACAATTATAAAGTTTTAATGAAGATATTAACTTAAACGAAGTAATAAACTTTTTCTAATATATACAGTAGTTTATTAACTATTTAGAAGATAATTTGTTTTTATAAAATTTAATTTATTCCCACTTATACTAAATTTTTAATTAAGTTTAACCATTTTTATAAAAAACTGTTTTTTTGTTTTATAAGGTAAAAAAAAATTATTAATATGTACACATATCATTATATACAAAATTTAAAGAATCCCTTCAAAGAATCAATTTTAAACTTTTTAGTTTCAATTATAAACAATCTATTCTAAACATTTTCTTTTGGGAATCGAAGAAAAGAAAGTCCAAGGAAAGAATTTAAACAAGGTAACGTTTTAAAGAGAACAGAAATCATATTTCTACCTACAAGTAGAAGACAAAAAAGCTAAGTCTAAGCAATCACAACAATTAATTTTAAAGTTTTAATAATTTTGTATCTACAACAAGCATATAGCAGTCAGACGACATCCAATTCACAAAAAGCCACTTTTCAGTAAAAACATTTCAAAAAAAATTGTAAAAAATAATTAACTCCAAAACTTCTTGTCTTTGTCTCCTTAAATCAAAAATGAAAGAAAACTTTTTAATTCAAAACAATTTATCCCAACAAAAGAAGTTCATGCCGCTTTATTTGGCATTTGTACAATACTTGTTAAAAAAAACAAACAAATTTTTGGTTAAATAGAGAAAGACACACAACAGAAACATTAGAAATTAAATTTAATCGGAAATTTCCACACGATTATTAACAACAACACGGGATTGTTGGAAACAAAAACTAATATGACGTCACAATATAAAAACTACCGATAACCACATAAAAAGTTCCAGCATCCGATTTTTTTCTCTATTTTTTTGTGGACTGAAACTTGTTTATGACGTCATCAAAGAACAGTATAGTGACGCAACAAACGAAAGAGGGCGAAAATTTCTACAGTCACTAAAAGCTACTCACGAAAAAGCACACTGGGCAGTAGAGAGGCTCTTCAGCTGATTAAGCTGGTATTATGACGTCACAAGTAGGAAAAATATGACGAAACGAAAAAGAATCATTTCTAACTATGACGTCACACTACTGTTAGTATGTAGAAAGAAAGCTCAAACCGAAAAGAAAAACAGATTCTTATGACGTCACAGACAAAAGCGGACAGTTTTAAAAGCTCGCTTTTTTCTGTTAGTTGCCGAAAAACAATGTCAGACGCTCCGAGATTAGAAAACTTTGAAAGCCATCACAACGCAGAAAGGAGTTAATAAAAAATAAACACCTAAAACTTTATTTTACAAAAATGTGGGGAGTGCCCTGATGACTGAGCAATTGTCAACTACGCCACCTAGTGGTTAGTACCTTTGTACCTGGTTGTTGTTCTGGTTGAAGCCTTTTTGTTGCAAGTAAGCGCTGATGTTGTTCAGTTGCTGCTGGTTTTGCTGTTGGTGGTTTCCCTGGTGTGAAATCGAATTGAACTGACCCTGTTGCGCTGTTAAGTTTGCAACAATTAATTAAAAATACAGTTTTTAAACAATAATATACAGAAAAATTACGTTAATATAATTTTAGACAAATAATTAGGTCTAAATAATGATGGACAACTTTAGTTACAATATAATTTAATTTTTTTCAGGCGTTATAAAGATAACCCAAATTAATTTCGATTGAGTAGTACATTCAAGTTTAAGGTTTAAATACTTATAAACTTATAAAACTTTTATAAATACGATTGGTACAGCTGGTAAAAAATAATTGTTTAAATTTTATTAAAACTTTTAAAAGTACTTTAATGAAACTATATTACCAGTTTATAAAATACTTGGCACTCAAAAATACCAGCTTTTATTTTAATATTATAGTTTTAAATATAAATAAACGTTTTTATTAATATAATCATACTTTATTTACTTAAATTTTAAGTATTTAGTATACCTAAATTTTAGAAAAACTTAAACTAATTAAAAATGCTTAATTACCATTAGTGGCAATAAACATTTTTGAAGGTAATACATTTTATTCATCATAAGCTTAAAATTTTTACTTTAACTAGTGTTGAAACTTTATTTTGCATTTTACTGTGTAAAATATAAAATGTTTAAAATTTTTGCTTTACTTGTAACTACAAGATGATATCAAAATATGCATAAAACAAAAAAAAAATTCGGCAAGTCGTAAAAATTTTATACAGTTGTTGTAGTTAAATATTTGATATTTATAATTAACTCCCATCTAGACATATTTATTTACCCATACTGACTGCATACTTTCTAATTTTCTTTTTGTTTAATTGTATATAATTCAACTGCTTTTTTAAATATTTAATTAGACTTGACAATAAAGTTTTGCTGAAATTTGAAGTCATTTAAATAGGTTTGTGCTTTATATTTCATGAAGTACATAATAACTAAAATGAATCATATAATATGTATTTAATTACTTATAGTAAATCATCAATACTATTTATACTAAAAACACTTGTCTTTATAAGTTTATGGGAAAGTTTAACCAGAAAAAATGTCATTAGCATACTTACAACAATTACAAGTCGTTATAAATACAGTACTTTTAAATAAATTGACATTGCATAGTAATGTTTTGTTTAAATTTTAAACTTTTCACAAACTTACTTGTGCCTGGGAAAACAATAGCAAATTTTTAGAAGAAAATAACTTTATTTCTGAAAAGAACCTGATTTTGTTTAAAACAAACAACAAACAAAAATTTTTTCCAAAGAAAACATGAAAGAAAAATTTTAGGTACTGAAAAACCTCATTTGTATTTTAAACTTTCCTAGAAAGGATAAAAAATATTTAATGCTGAATAGAAAAACATCTGTCACAAAAAAGTATTACTTTTAAAATGTACAAATTAAACTCATACTCGTTTAATAGTGTTTAATATAGTAATTATCAGATTTTAATAGTAGCCAACAAATTTACAATCAATAAAATTTTACAAGTGTTAGTTTCTACTGTGTAGCTTATATAATACTGGTTGATTTCAAGTGTTTTATTTTGTTGCTTTAACTGGATTTCAACTTTACAACCTTGAATAACATTATACAGTGTTTATATGTTGAACGAAATTTGTTTGTTTTATTTAAACATTAAAAACTATTTCAGAAATTTAACACAGATCTCTACTGCCGGTACAGAACGAAAAATTATTTAACCATTTTGATTTGTATGATTTCGATAAACATTGTAGCCTTAAAAACAATAAAAATAATAATTTTTATCTTATTAGTTTTTAAGTATCTAAAGAGATAAGTAAATAAATTTTAATAAAAAAACAAACATATTACATTTATCCTCTATACATAATATAGTGAAAACAAATAAAGAGATTTCAGTTTCTAGTAATAAGTGGATCATAATTTATTAAAATTTCTGGAAAAAAATATTTTATTTAATCTTCAGTCTACTCATCCATAAAGCTTTCTGTAATATATCTTTAAATTTATTTTCACAAACAAAAATAGTTTTGTATAAGATTTAGTTTCGAGTGTTAATAATACTTAAAAATCTACTAATACATTTATTTTGGCAGGAAATTTAATTCATGAAATTAGTAAATTTTCAACTTTCACGCGCATTACGCCCACATTACATTTGCTGACATAAATTAATGCAGTTTTAAACAAGAGCTGTGTAAAAAACAACTTCAAATAATGATATTATTACTGTTTTGATTTAATCTTATAGGGATAACACCAGTGATCAAAAATTAATTACTTAGTAGCTTTATTTCGTTTGTATTGCTAATTTTTTGTTAATCAAAACTTTTCAAGCATATTTTTGTAAATAGTTAACTTATAAATGTTAAAAATGTTAAAAATTTTAGATATGTTAAAACATCATTTGGTATTTACACAAAATTTTTAACAACCTTCAACTTTAATTTACTTATATTGGCCAACTTTCAAAAAAATTAATATTGTATAGAAGCTTTATTTGTATATGACTAAAGTTATGCAATAAAAATTTAATACTAAATAATATTCATGCGCTTTTATTAGTCAAAACAAAATATTTTTAAATTGTTAATTAAATTAAAATAAACACATGTGTGGGACTCAATATTGTAATTTCAATTAGGTAAATTTTGATTTTTAATATTTAACATCAACTTAATGATAATTAACTTAAAAAATACTTATGTGCTAAAATAAAATTGCAATTAAGTGTAACTTTTTAAACTGTCTATCTTATGTTGGTTTAATAAACTTTTTGTGTTATTAACAAAGCTTTTTATTTAATAGCAAACAGCGAAAATAAAAGAAAAATTATGAAGTGTCCCTGTATAAACACGCTAAATAAATATGGAAAACGAAAGTTAATAATTACGTATAACAATTTATATTATATAATACATAAAAAAGGTCTTATAAAATGTTATGCTTAACAGACAGCTCTATAAAACTTACAAAAAACAAGGGTTCAAATTAAATATTAATACTTAAAAACATTCACTTTTTTTCAAATAAAACTGTGTCAACAATATTTTCAGTTTCTTAATGAATTTTTTTATGACCAAGCTTCAAAAGTTAGCTGATAAACCATCTAATACAAACATTATTAGACACGACTTAATGAAAATATTCTTCAGGTTGTATTGATACTTTTTAACAACTAGTTTAACAAGTATTATAATTTTTTGAGAAAAACTACTCTTTATAAAGTCGGAATTAGTTATTAAACTTTTTTGTTGTTTTTATAACTAGAATGTGAAAATACAAGTTCTACTAAAACTTTTAGCTGCTAGCTGTATTAACAAAAGAAATTATTTTTTAAAATTTATTATGTACAAGTCAGAGAAATTTAGAAAAATTATCTTAAGTTTTGCTTACTATTAAATAATGTTTAATTTTTTTTTCAAGCAAAAATTGGTTTAATATCATATCAAACTGAACTCTAACTTTTGTGAACATTTTAAAAAATTTTCTAACTACTTTTACTTAAATTATTATATGTCTAAGTCATTATTGTTTGTTTTACCTATTACATTAAATCTTTATTCTATAATATATTAGTTTATACATACATACATTAAAATCAATAAATCTCATCATTAAAATGGAAAGCACTCATTTTACCATACTTAGAATATTAGAAAAATTAAGTCTTTTCATTTTCAGCTTTAAAATTAACCATTTTCTACTAAATACTAGAACTTAATATTCATATTTATAATAACCAGCTAATTGTTGCTGAATGAGTTGTTGCCTCCTCTGTTGCAAGACGATTTGTTGATATTGTTGTTGTTTGAGAAGTTGCTGTTGAACTAGTAATTGCTGTGGTGTCTTCATCTGCTGTTGTTGGAGAACTGCTAATATCTGCTGTTGCTGCTGTGAAGATACTACCCCCTGACCTAATAACGACAAATGATTCTAATTACAAATCTATTGGGCTATAAATGAACTTAATTTTATTTGTTGTTAATAATTCACATACTTAAGGTTTTTCCAGTGTAGTTTGATTCAACTATATAAGGTTTATTTTACTCAACCCTTTGCAAGGAATCATTTTAAATAGCAAGTATAATTTAAACTTGTTGGCATGTAACATGGTATTTTTAACATGATCTTTTTTTTATTACCATGTTTGTATGAGTTTACACTGTTCTTTGACCTATGTTGACTTATAAATAAAAAGAATTTACTGTAAGCTCGTTGATATACTACCTCAAAGTAATTCACTATAATATTAACTCATACCTTGTTGTTGAGCGATCAACTGGTTTCTCAAAGCTCTTTGCTGTTGTGCTTGTTGTTGCTGCTGTATTTGTTGCAGCTGATGCGATTGTTGCTGCTGCTGGAGTCTCTTCTGGACTGCTTGGTCTATCAACAACTTCTGCGCTGGGTTGCTCAGCATGGCCAACATCTGTTAATAAAATTTCAATTTTTATAAAATTCCTGAGTGGAAGAACTTATTTTAACAGAAATTTTTGATTTATTTTACTTCGGTTATTGTGAGTTATTATTATTAGGTAAAAAATTTTCATCTGTATTAACTAGTTCATAACAAAATAATGCTTAGTTTTTTTTAATGTTTTATTTTGCCAAAAAAGCTTTAAACAATAATATTTAAAAATACTAAAATCCAAATAAAATTAGTACTTCAATTTTAAACTCATTTCAACTTAAAAACGTTTATTGTCTATACCTTATGTAGCTTCAACTTTCTTTGTTATTTCTTTTGTACGTGATTTTAAGTAACCATAAAAATGTTCAATAATTTTCAAAAGATGATTTAAGCATTGCTGACAACACATTTTTAAAGTGAAAACTTAAAAACTTGGATTGTAAAAACCAACAAATCGTCACTAAAACATGTATAAGTAATAACAAGACCTTTTATGGCATTTGATTAATTCTTAACTATTTTCTTAAAGAAAAGTTTTACGTCTACAGTTTTTGTTGTTTATAAAGCAAGACTTTTTTTTAAATTTGTTTAATTTAGAATATAATGTAATAACTATTTTGTTCTAAATACAAGTTAGATACTTCAGTGAATACATCTAAATAATAACAATCATCTAAGGGATATCTTTATAAAATTGAAAGGGATTAGTACAGCAAAAATATCAGTATAAATATTTGTACACTTAGATCTTTTCTAGATTTACAACAAAAATATTTACATATCTATCTAATTTCACTTGCTTTAAGCTCATAAATAAATGAGAGCATTAAGTTTTTTGTAAAACAAAATTACTTTAAAAAATAATGAATACACTTTTAAAAACACGTAAGTTCTAATATTTAGGGACAATGATAAATAGTCACTATCCATCTTTAATATTTGGAAATTTTACATAGAACAATTTTTCATCAATTTGTGTTATAAATGCTACATGATATTTTTAAATTAAAAATTGGAAGTAAATGGTTACACGATATTAAGAAATTTTTAAGGTTTTTTAACAGGTATATACGAATTATGTTTTGAATTATTTTGTTAGTTAGTATATAACTTACATACCAGCAAATTAAATAACTTTAATTAAAGTATTTGCTGGTATACTGTATATACCAAATTTTACAATGAAAAACTACTTGTAGAATTCACAAGGCTGAAATAATTAGCAGTGTTCATAATTGAAATGGCCTGGCTATTTTTCACTTTTGAGTAGCTAGTTTTAATACATACTTGTTGTTCGATGTTATTCACAATTAAATTAACCTGTTTTTAACTCAAAGAAATTACTTTTAAAACATATACACACCTGTTGTTGAGTCTTACAACCGAGCTGTTGGAGTATCAGTTGAGTCCAGGCGGCTCTTTGTTGATTAATATGCTGTTGTGTGGCTGCGTGTTGTTGCACTTGTGGTGTTGTTCGTACCTGTGTTACGTCATAATTGATTATAGTAATTACCGTTTGAAACCACAAAATTTTGATCATATTAAAAAATCAACCAGGTTTACTGCAGATTTATTGTTATAATCATTTTCTTTTAGACTATAAAATTATCAACGAAGATAATTACATATATTGCTTACAAGATTAATTTAGTTTTATTAATTTTTTATTACTTGTAGTGAATTTAATTGTTGCTGAATCGAAGTTGCTGGTAAAGACATGTTGGATGGCTGTTGCATTATTGATGGTTCTGAAATAAATATTTAAAACTTAAAAATATTCAAAGTATATACAAATGATGTTAATTATGTAAGTTGGTAATGTTGTGATGTGTAGTTTATAAACTTTATGCTGAAATACTTTTACTTCTTTCTAACTTGAAATATATGTAAATTAAAATTCACTTAAATATACTTTTTGCATTTTAAGAAAAAATGCAAGTTTATCACAAGACAGTACACATCTGCATTTTTAATATAATAATAAATAATATTAACTTTTAAAGAAACATGATCTTTTAATTTCATATATTTAATAACAATATATACAATTTAAGACATTTAATCAAACTTCTGATAGTTTGAAATTTCAGTTGTGAAAACATTAATGCTTTTATACGTCTTTAATTTTTCTACTTTAACCTTGTTACATTCTTTAAAAATAAATTTATGTTTATACATTAATATTTAAGATGAATGACATATTTCGAAATAGTCTAAAGTTTACAAGATTGCTAATTAAATATTTGTTACTCACTGTTTTTATTATATTTCTATTTTTAGAGCTTAAGGCCATAGGGGGGTCCACTTTGTTTTTTACAACTTGATCTTATTTTGTAGAATTTAATCTGAGCTATCAGACACTTTTAACCGCTTAAAAAAACTCAAAGTAACTTTTGAGATATAAGCGTTCAATAGGTTCCTTATGGAAGGCGAAAACTAAAAATGCGAAAAAAGACTATTTCACTAAAAATCTATCTCCTCCTTCATTTTTTGAGTAATCTTTCTCAATTTTTTTCAGAATGTGTATCATTAAACTTTAAAGAGATCTATTGTAGAATTTTTTTTAATTTTGAGTAAAAAAAAATTATTGTCTAAAAACTACCCTTTTTTTTAGTTTTATGTGGATAAAATTTTTATTTTTCAAAATTTGAAAAACTCCAACAATCAGATTCTTCAAAATATTAAAAGGAACATTTCCTGAAAACTTGAAGTCTCTAGGTCAAAAAATGAAGGAGGAGATAGGTGTTTAGTGAATTTTTAAATTTCCGAGAAAATTGACCCTGAAAATTTGCGGTCCATACGTTTGTATCGGAAACTTTTTACAAAAAATAATATATCTCAAAATTTAAATTATATTTTTGAATTCTATAAAAACAGGCTTGTAGTTTGTATTCAAAGCTTTTATATAAAAGCCAAAGTTATTTTTTGTTAAAAAAAAGTCGGACCCCCCCCCTATGGCCTTAAACATAAGAATTTAATAAACTTGTACATATATTTGTAAAATATTCATAGAATTATTATTTCAGGATTGAGTAACTAGTTAATCAAACCAAGAAAACTAGGTCTTTGTTACAAATATTAATTTACCTGGTTTCTTGGGCTGATTAGCCGACTGTCCCAACACTTTTTTGAGTTCCTCCAATTTTTCCGAATTGTAGCCCCCAGTTTTTGGTTTGGTCAGCAAGTTATTCAACCCTGATAATAATTTTAACTATTTTAAGATTTTTTTTATTTTTCATTAAAATATTTATTCCAATAAAGTTTTCAAAGTCAAGCTTTTTCCTATAAATTTATGGTTTTTTTTAAATTTTAGACATGTTTAATAATAATTTCAATGATTAAATACATATTGAAATTAATTATTATACATTTTAATCTTTTATAGAATTTTAAATATTTTCGCATTATACATGTTTTTGTTAGATTTTTTGAAGATAGAAAACATTTATTTTATGGCTACTGTAAAGAAGTTATAAATAGTTTATGAAAAACGAAAACCTACATGTTCAAAACAAATACTAGCTGGTATACATTTTTTTAATTAATTGTAAAATAAACAAATTAATAAAAGTTACCTTAGTTTATTAACATTTTAAAATTATCTCAGTAATTCTTAACATAAACATTAGTTACAATTAATAAAATACAAACAGTATTCGTAGCTTTTAACTTGAACTTCTTTAACATCAAGAGCTAATATTCGTAGCTTTACAATAAAATTTTTTCAAGAAGTATAAACAATCACTTTTTTATAATAGTAATTTTGATTTAACCTGAAGTGCTTTGCTGTTGGAGCTGATTATTCAATTGTATTTGATCAAACTTATTTGTACCTTGTTGCATTCCTTTAATAAAAAATTAAAAACTTATTATTTGTTGTTAATATGTTTAGTTTATTGCACATAAAGTTTATTTGAAATTTGTTGAATTCTTGTAATAACTAAAAACTTATGTATTGTTGTTAAAATATTTTATCCATTGTATAAAAAGTTTTTTTGAATTTTGTTGAATTTTTGTAATAAAAAACTGAAAACTTATGCATTGTTGTTAAAATATTTTATTCATTGTATAAAAAGTTTATTTGAATTTTGTTGAATTCTTGTAATAAAAAACTGAAAACTTATGTATTGTTGTTAATTTATTTTATTCATTGTATAAAAAGTTTATTTGAAATATTCCTGTAATAAAATTAAAAACTTATCTACTATTATTAAAATATTTTATTTATAGTACGTTAAGTATATTTAAATAATTTGAAATATTTCTGTAATAATATTAAAACGTTAGTAATATAAAAGTATATCAAGTTACGTTTTAAACTTTTTTTATTAGTATTTTGATTTAGATGACTTTCATAACTTTTGATTGTCTTGAATAGAACTTTAAGATCTCTTATTTAATGTCTTTAATTATTAGTGTATAATAATATTATTAATGTTTAGATTAAAAATTAATAACTAATAAGGCTAAACTATTTTATTTGTTAACTCCTTACTAGTATTTAAACTATAAACTTTATATAAGTCTATTAATAATTTTAAATAAATATATTTTGAGTTATCTATTTAGTAGCCTCATAAGCTACTTAAGTTGAAACACTAATTTTTGGAATCTGATCAAACTATTAGTTTGTTAATTGGAACTTGAACAAAATTAAACATTCAAAGTCCTTAAATAAACATTATAATGTACAATTCAGCCTAGAAAACTTAAATGATTGTTATTTTTTTATTGATATCATTGTAAGTTATCTTCATTATATGACAATATCGATTAAAACTTTACAAAATAAAGTTATGAAAATTGACAGACCTAATAATTAATAATTTTCTGTCTTTTAAGCTAAACGTCTCAAATTGTTTTATGGACCATTAAATACATAAAACCTATTTAATTTCAACTGGAAATTCTAACGTGAATAATAATGGATATAAGAAAAAGCGTGACCAAAAAACAAAATAAGCTGATAATGTGGCTTTTAAAACATTGTTACATCTATTGTTGTTTTTACAAAAATGTGTGTTAATATGGTTCAAACAATGTTTAAGAAATAACTTAGTTTCAAAAAACACTTATTTCATATAAGCCTTCACAATGTTATTAGAAAAAAGATGTTATAACATGTTATAATTTCACAACTTAAATATAAAAAAATAAATGTTCTTATCTAAAATAAATCAGCAAGTATTCATTACTAAATAATTATATCAAATATAAGAAGCTAAGCGGGAATAGTTCATTATTTTAAACGACATATTTAATTAGTGGTTTTCGACAAACATAAATTACATACTAAGCTGTTTAGAAAGTCGCTACTTCATAACTAATTGAACTGGCATTATAACGTTTAATTATTAATTTACATACGTAAGTTTGGAATAAAACAAGGTATGGTTAAAAAAAAGTGTTTTCTATTGTATACAAAAACTTACACTCAAACTATACAAATATATAAATTTATAAATAAAACGAAACCTCTCATCATCTGCTGCTGTCTTTGCTGTTGGACGTTCAAACCAGGGGCGAGATTGTTCTCCAACTTGTACTTGTCGCCCAGCAACTTGCTCAACCCCTGCTGCGTGTTGGTTGCCATGTGGTTGGTTGCCATGGAGGCAGTTGTCAGGGGCAAAGCTGCGAAACCGGGTGGTGGTCTTACTACTAACAACAGAAAGTACAAAAAAACAAGTATTAGATTAAACACTTTATTAAAAAACTACTTGTAAATAAATTTATTATTATTTGTGTTAGTTCCACAGTATTCTCTATTTATAAATACAAAATTTTATTTTTAGTACACTTTTATAAAATATTTATGTTTGAATAATGTTTTATTGTTTTTTTATCATGCACATATTTTATTTACTTGCTTTTATATTTACTTATACAAACTTGTAAATATTTAATTAGCAAATATTTGACATTGTGCCTGCATATAAAAGATGTCTGTTTTCTGGTAATAACAAAAGTAAGTTGTATTAAGTAAGTTATAATAAGTATTGTTCTATTGTAAGTATTTATTTAATTTGGTTGGATATTGTGTTTTTAATTTGAAAATAACGTATTAAAAAAAATCACTTTTTTCAAAAACTTTTTTTTTTGAAACCTTCATAACACAGCTTCAAGTCCTATATGGAACAATACTTAATTATAATTCTATAAATTACCGATTTTATTGTTGTTTGGTTTATTCCAAATGGATTCACTGGTCAATTTAATTTGGTTCATTTGGCTTTCCAGACTTCCAAGATCCTGTTTCAATATTAGTTAATAAAATTTGAATGCACTTAGTACTATAATTAAAATTAAATTTATTCTTATGACTTATGTATTTAACTTTTGTTTTTGAAATTACTTCTACTTTTATTCTATACACATTTATTTTAATTTTATTTTTCATGGATTGTAAAACTTAAAAAATAATTATTTAACTTTTATTTTTGAGTGATAGCAATGAACTATATATTAAAGAGTGTTTACAGTATGTTTACTTCAAACAAATGCTTCTTCCAGGTATTAATTTCAAGTTTATATGTTTTTATGGGTAAACAAAAATCAATACTTATAATTAATAAATAACAGTTTTTTTTTGCACTTTTTAATTTCAATTGTGGACTTTTACTTTCAATGAACTTTTCATCTCTACAAAAACCTCATTCAACTTTGAAACATAAAACAAATTTAGCTGACACAAAACTAAAATCTCAACTACAACCTAAGTCACATGTCAAAAAAAATTGACAACTCTGCTTTATATTACCTTTTGAAATTGTTTTGTAACAAAAGTTTTAAAGCAACCAACTTCAAATTGTTTTGCAACAGTTTACTGTACTGAGACTCGTACAAGCTTTTCATTTTGAAAACTGTAATTTATTATTTTTCTGCACGACAAACTTTTCTTTTACAAAACTTTTTTTTCTTTTTTTATTTTAACTGAATATAAAAAGAACAACAATTTTTATTCCAACTTTTCATTCAAGTTACGAGAAACGATTTATCTTTTTATTCAACGTGACGCCTTACCAATGTTAACCAGGTACTTTTTATCGTTTTTTCAGTTGTTTTTTGCAAGCCAAATATTTTTAAGTATTACTAATTTTAACTATTTTTAAATAAATACCTACATCAACGTGTTCGATGTTAAAAAAATCAATTTAAATTTATCCGAACGACGTAGAAGACCAATTTTTACAAAAAAAAAACTTAAAATACAACTACCCACTCACGATAACTTTTTGTTTAAACAAGAACATTTTATCTTTTAAATTTTTATCGGCGTTATTTTTTACTTAGCTAAAGCTTTAGTGGAAATAATTTTCTTAACTCTAAATGTGACATTTAAATTTGGAAAAGAAGCAATGGTAAAATTACTGGATAAATTTTTTTATTTATTTTCATTTAACTTTTCGTTAATAAAGCAGTGTTTGTCTCTCAATTTGTTTTAACAAAAATGTAAGACTTATACACAAAACTTAATTTTTAGCTTGCTTCAAAACTTTAAAAACCAGTTTAATTGCTTAATTTTAAACCAACCCAATTACTAGCAACTTTTTGACCACACTAGACAATTACCCGTATATAAAATATTACTTTAATCATTTTTTAGAAAACTAAAATTTACATTTCAATATTAAATTTTCAACCTTATTATTGGCCTTCTTCAGCATAGCTTCGAAATCTCCTTGTGCCAGGCCATCTTGCTTCTGATTGGCCAAATTGTTGCTTTCCTGCTTCTGATTGGGCAGTTTCAAAAGATTGTCCAATGGCGTGCCAGTTTCTACGACAAGTTGAAAATAATCAAATGAAAAAATTTACTCAAGATTACATTTTCAATTTTTGTATAGATTTTGTTTAGTATAATAGTAAAGAAGTACTTGATTATAAAGATTTGTATATAAATTCATGAACATTTTTGTGTTGCTTTAATGCTAAATAACCATATATAGATAATTACAAGTTTTTATTAACCTCTTCTTACAGTATTCCTGTTATTAAATGAAACAATGGCAGGGTCTTCAGCAATATCTGTGAATTATAAACATATAAATTATGTGTTTAGTTTTTGTTCACTTTACTTCTAAATATAATTGAAATTTTTAAGGCAAGGTTATAAATCATCATAAGTATTTTTTAAAAATTCTTATTCTATTATGACTTTAATTTATAACTAACTATTTGTAAAACAGTTTATAACCTTTCAATAAACACAACAACTGAAATAAATTACACTACCACCATAGATAAAAATCCTAAAGATGTGATGTAGTGGAACGTTTATCAAAAAAATATTCATTATCAAACACTGCTATAACATTTAGCAAGCTCTATATAAGACTAGTTGAAGTATCGACATTCAATTATAAAAGTTAATGCATAAATTTTTAAACGAAGAAATTAACTTCAATTTTTATTACTTAATCTATTTATAAATGTTTTTATCTGAATGTAGTATTTAAATTTGTAAATACTTTTTTTTTAATACTCATTGTTATGTAAAATTAAACGTCAATCTTCTAACTAAACTACCAACATAGTCATTTCACTACTATATATTTTTATCAATATTTGAAACACATTCAAACAATCACCACTTTCTACAGTTTTCTGCAACGGCTGCTGCTTCTTACTGTTGACGATGGCCGGATCCTCGAACGAGTCGTCTTTCAGAACTTCTTCCTTCTTCAGGTGGTGCTCCTTGATTTCGAACTGGTCGCCAAGATCCCCCATGGGCATCGCCGCCGTCAGATCCACATCTTCCAACATCTGCAGGGCGTCGTCCTCGAAACCTGTGTTGATTTGTTGAAAATAGTAAAAAAAATGCATTTGATAGCTGTTTTGGTTTAATGGAAAGTTAAGGGAGAAAACCCTTGTTCATCCAAGCGTTAAAAAGAAATTTGTTGAAAATAAAACTTTTATTTCCAACACCTTATTTGTTCATAAACTCCCATACAACAAACTTTCTAAATAATTTATTATAATTGAGTGTCCTGATAATTTTAAAATAACATAAATTTTTGTATTTTCATAATCTCAACCGGTTATGCGCTCAAAACATTGTTGAACTTGATAATTTCAAAATACTTTTACTTATTTATTTATATCAAACTAACAAGCTAAATCTTCCTCCCCCTCCTCATCGTCATTCATCCATTCGGGAGTCTCTTCCTGGAAGTTGTTCCACCTGCAGTTGTGACGTCATAATAAGTTGTGCGAAGAAACACAAAATACAACATATATCAACTTAATATACATCATTTACTATTATGATTTTTATTTTCAACTTAACTAATGATTAGATTATTGCGGTTAAATAAAACTGTGAAAAAAAATTATATATATAAATTATATACTGGATTAGAATACTTTCCAACGCAAGCTTGTTGATTATTTACTTCTAATTTTTAGTAAAGGCTGTAAAGTAAAAACTAATATATTTTTTTCTGGATTTAAATATTAACTTTTTAAATACTAATATTAAATACTAATGCTCGGAATGTTAAAACTAGGATATGAAACTAGAATTTGATAAACAATTTTATTTAATATAAAACAAAAATACTAATACAAAACATAAAAATATTATAAAAAGAAGAGCAATAAAATATTTGGTTTTTTGCATTTAACGCCTTTATATTTGGTATTATAAATTACAATGTAATATTACAAGTACGAAATATTATAATATTACTAACTTGCTAGATTTTTTGTTTCTCCAACTATAGTCATATTCAAAACTGTATATCAAACAAAAATACAAAAAAGAGTATTATTAAAAATATTTACCATTTATAGATTTTTCTACATCTTTATTTTTATCTTTATAATTAGTAAATTTTAAAATTAGTAATTATTAACAAATTACTAATATGGCAACAATTTGTTACAAATTTATTATAGCATTACAAGTATTATTGAATACTTTTATCATTTTAACTTATATGGATTGACTACACAAGAATAGGGTAGCTGTCTAAATTGCGCGAGCGTACAAAATAGCTCAAGTTAAAAAAGTTGCACAAAGATACTTTTGCACGAAGGGTCACTTTTGCACAAAGATACTTTTGCACAGAGACAATTTTGCACCAGTTACTTTTTTTTTTTTTTTGCTATCACTGTTACCCCTAAACCTTACCCTCGGTCGGTAGCAATTTTATTTATTTTTTTTTTTTATTAACAATTTTTATTTATTTTATTACTATCACTGTTACCCCTAACCCTTACCCCTCGGTCAGTATTTTTTTTTATTTTTTTTTTTTGTTTATTTCACTCTCGTGCAAAAATATATCTCGTGCAAAATTGACCCTTGGTGCAAAATCATCTTCGTGCAATTTTGTTCCCCTGTGCATTTTTGTGCTCTCGTGCAAATTTGGCTTCGTGCAATATTGTGCAATTTTGTCCCCTCGTGCAGTTTTATCTTCGAGCAATTTAGACCCGTTTCCACAAGAATATACAAGATTTATGTCATACAACGGAAAAATAATTTACTTATATTTTACTTACAAAATAAATTCACATTTTAGTAAATGATTTTTTTATAAACTTAATAATATTATTATCCTCTAAGGATTATTGTTTGTAATTATAAAATTTTGGGATAATCATTCCTTTTTATATATTATCTAAATAATTTACTAGTAAAATTATACTAATAATAATCTACTAACTTTCTACTGTTATTCCACCCGAATTCATGACCATAACTCCTTACAAAGAAAAAATACAAAAAAACATTAGTATCTCATTTATTTAATACTTAATTATAATAGTTATTATTTCTACATTTAATTACCTTGTTACTGTTGTAATACTAAATTCTCAATAATTTAAAACTGCATTAATTCTTAACAAACCTTTGATTATTGTTGTACTTGTTGAAAGTGTTGGTATTATTTCTCCAACTTTCGTTTTTATCATTATAATTTCTTCTTTGTGGGGGCTGATATGGTTGTTGCTGTAATATTTTATTATTTAATAAAATTTATACTTAAAATTTTGTATGTACCATCTGACGAAGAGTAATTTATTCAGCTGGAATTGTTTCAAGTTGATAATTTCTTAAATTTTTGTAAATAAATACATTCTATTTAGAGTATTTGTTCAAACTAACCGGTTTATAATTTCTGTTATCATATCTGTTGTTACCGAACCGACCTCTGCTGTTTCCAAACCTGAAAAAAATATATATAAAAAAAAAATAAGAATTCTTTTAGTACAATATATGAAATTATAAGAATATTAGGAAAATTTGCAGACCCAAAAATTATTTGCTATCTTTTCAGAAGACCTATATAATTGTGTCTTTATTCGTTTAAATTTATTCTAAAATATTTAAAAAACTTATAATTATAAAAATTATATTCAAACCTAAAAAAATACCAATAACTGAACTTATTCTGGAGTTATAACACTTGTAAAAAAATTTAAAGCACAATATTGAAATTATAGTATATCTTCTCAGAAGACCTACTATATTTGATTCTTTATTGTAGTTTAACTTTATTCTATAATATTTACAAACAAATTTAACCTGTCGCCATCCGAATCTTCAAATCTTCTTGACGGGGGTTTGTACGCTGAAAACTTTGGCTCTTCTGAATAAAATACAATGTTACAAAAAACATATTTTACTTGGGTAAAAATCAGCTAAAAAGTATATTTGTTAATTAAATGAATGAAGCTTGTTTTGTGCTTAATAATAACAAACTCAGTAAAAAACATTTTTATTAAAAAACTTTAAGTGTAATTTTCAAACTACGCAAAAACCTTTTTCAAAATTTTTAACGTTTTATCTAACTTATAATAAAAATTCCAGTGAATTTTGCTATTAGCAAACGATAAAATTTAAATTTTAAACAGTTATTTTTTATAAACACTTGTTTTAATATTTCAATAGTCAGTTTAAAAATAATTACTCGATTTACATAGGTTGTATTTGTAACAGAAGCAATTATATTTATTTGTAAAATTTAAAATATGAAATTCATGTTCTCCAACATAATTTCTGTCACGAACTTTTCGTTATTTATATTTTGTTCACCTATTTAATTACAGGTTTACGTTAAATTTACGGTTTTTGGTCCAAATATTGTAAATGTCATAAAAACAAATGTTTGTTTTCAAATACAGGTGCATTTGATATATATCTGAAATGTTTACCATAAGTTTATATATCTATTTAGTTGTTAGAAAAATAATATTGCGAGTTAATTAGTCATTTAATTTTCAGTTTTTGTGGTAAATTATATAAATTTGGTATTACAGAGCTCATGCTTTATAATTAGAAAAGAGCAAAATATTTTCAAAATAAATACAATCACTGCTTTAAAATATTTTAAGATTTACGTCTGAAAATCAAACTATTTATACAACAATAACTTAGTTTTATTTGATAGTTTAACTTTTCAATGGTAACCTATTGAGCTTGGTATGTACTTCTAATCGTAATCCTTCTTAAACTATATTAAAAGAAGTCTTTCAATTTTTTAGCAGTCATGTTTAATTGTAAAAATGGTACTTTTCAATCTTTAGTAAAGTCAAGTTAATTACACCTATTTATTATTTTCACAAATATTAAAAATTGTTAATTAAAGTTTTTAATGAACATAGTTTTAATACAATTTTTCTCACAATTTCATATATGTACAAAACTATATCTTTCTATCAAATAATACAAACCATCATCGTTATTAGTTTTCTTGTTACTGAATCCACTGGCACCATTGGCAAAGCTCAATCTCTGAGGTTTCAGTGAAATGTCACCTCTACCCGAAGGTTTCTTCACTTCATCGTCACGTTTCTTCATTGCTGTGTAAATTATTATTTTGTCGTTGAAATTTTACTACTTAAGAAAGCATATTGCATGAATAAATGTGAAACATTATTTAAAAATATATAGTTACAAAATATCAAACTTTGTAACTTGAGAGTGAAAATTCATTATCTTGAAAATATTAAACTGTTAGTTTTTTTTTTTTTTTTGACTGTTATGTTCAACTTACGACTAGCAGTTCCATTGGTGCTTGTTCCGTCTTTTATTGTGACGTCATTATGCCACCTGAAAGGGTCCCAAACTCCGTCAGCACTTAAAAGTTAAACTTGTTTATCAAGGTTGAAACGTGTAAGATGACAATTTTCAATGTTTAAAACATTTTGTAATTTCTCATGTAAATTCGTAAGTTCTTTCAATTAATCAGTCAAACTTTTTTTAATGTATTTTTGTTGAAAGATTAATTTATTATCAAGGTTACCAGATGTTTTTGGAAAATTTTCTCTAGGTTTTTAGAAGTACATGTTTTTGGGACCATTTTTAGTTTAAAGCTAAGTTCAAGGTTAAAAACTGTGTTAAGTAGTATAACAACATTGAAATGATACTATTAAGCTACTTTAAATAAGCTTTTTTTTTTTAATTTTTTGATGATGACAAAAACATTTTACCTATATGATAGATTTTTCGTATCAAATAAAAATTTTAATACTGAAAATTTTAAAATTGTCAAAAATTCCAGGTTTTTTTGGCAAATCTGTATTATGAAAAAATTTGTGAAGTATTATGAAGCGTAAATTCAAATAAAAAACTTTGTAATTTATTAAATGAAATAAACCAACTTATTATAACAAGGTTGAAGATCTTTGCATCTAATACCAGCCTGTAACACATAAGCACGAATTTTCTGTAGTTCTTCCTGATTGTTTAAATATTACAACTTTTTATATTAGAAAATTAAAAGAATTTTCATTTTAATAAAACAGTTACTTAAAAATACTATCTGGATAAATAGGTTGATCTTACAAACAAACAAACTTTCCCATATTGAATGCGCTTCTTAACAGGTTTCTTTTCATTCTCCGCCTTCTTACCTATTTTCTTTCGATCCATCTGCGGAGTTCTTGGCTTGCCGCTTCTACCAATTTGTTTCTTATCAGGAACATTTCTTTTCTTATCAGGTGTCTTCCAATCTCCCGATGATTTTTCCTTTGTTGAAGCTTGTTGCGCTTTTGGTGGGTATTTTCCTACATATAACACAGTTTATTTAAACAAAGAAGCATATTATTTAAGTTTCTTATATAGGGAACCACTCAATCCCCTTCCGAACCACTTACTGACCAAGGGTTAAGGTTTTAATGATAGTAAAAAATAAACAAAAAAATATAAAATAAACAAATAAATAAAGTTAAAATTAATAGGCGGGAATTGTGCAAGTGGCAATTGTAAGTATACTGTTTTTATTTTTAAATATTTTGAGTGCTTTGAATTCCTAAGTGTAAATAAAAGTTGTCATATACTATAATCACAGACTACTGTTCAAACAATTTAGTATGTCCTTGTGTAATAAATTTATTTCATTATTTAGCATAAAAATTTATATAAATACTTTTATTAGACAAATATCTAATAAAATTATTATTTAATGAACTTTACCTGCTGGGGGAGTCTTCTTTTGGTTCCTGGATTTCTCTTCAGAGTTATTTCTCACTTCTGGCTTATCCGATTTATCCTTGCTCTGCTTGATTTGATTGGCAGATTTGACCTGGGGAACTGGCTTATTAGCCACAGGAGTAGATTTCTGTGCAGGGGATTTATTCTCGGGCTTCTTGGAAGAAGTTCCGTTGCTTTGCAAAGTTGTTAAAGACGACATTTATGATTGAAAACAAAAACAAGTAAAAACAATAAGAAAATAGCAGTTTTGTGTAGCACAAAGTATTAAGTAGAGGTATAAAAAACAAAAAGTTGAAAAATTTTATGTCACTTATGATGTTACGCTTGTATTTACACGCAAAAAGATGGTACAAAAAAGAGGGTTTTGGTCTTTTCTTTGGTATTTCTCACTTATTTCTTGCTTTTTTTTTCTAAAACTTTCAATGTTAAAACGTTTTTGTATGTAATTATAACTCTTTTTTGTTTGTTTGACTTTCAAAATACAGATAAACTTGGATAGTTTGGATGGTCTTCTCAATAAAAGACTCTTTGGCTTGATGGTAAAGATTCACAATCTTTTGTAAATGGGACACTTTTTCAGTTGATATAAAAAACTTTCTTCTGAATGCTTTTAGACAAATATTTTTCTCTCTGTGTTTGAATGTTGCACTCTAGTAATAATTCTCTGATAAACTTTTATTACAACACTTTTACTATACCTAAAAATTTTTGTTTAAACATTATAATAAAATTTTTAGTAACTAAAAACTAAGGGCTATATCTCTAGTAAGAAAGTTCTTAAATACTTTTTAGTTATTGTTAATGTTATTGTTACTGTACATAATATAATTTAATCAAATAATTCGAAAATATTAAATTATTCAAAATAAATCAAATTGTGAAATTCATAGCTTATTTAACAACAAAGGGGTCCAACTTGTTTTTAAGAAATTTATATTTTTTTGTAGAATTATATCATAGCTATCAGACACTTTTTACCATATAACAAAAATTTTTAACTTTTGAGATACAATTTATCAAATTTCAAGCACTTAATAAGTTCTTTATGGAGTCCACAATATTAGAAGGCACTAAAGAATATTTACAATAAGTCTATTTTCTCTTACACTCTAATTAAATATTTTTCAAAACTTTACAGTCAGTTTGTGATTAATATAAAGCTATTTTATGCTCTTTGTGATCAAAGTTTTATCTAAGAAACCACCTTCTTATGGTTATTTTTGTAACAACAGCATTTTTCTCAACATTTAAAATTTTTGGTTTATTAATTTTTTTCAACTTTTTAGGAAAAATTTCCTCAAAAAATTTGAGGGTCTAGTTCATAGAATTGTTAATAAATGTATAGTGAATATTAAATTAATAAAAAAAACTGATAATGAAATAAACTGCTGTCCATACCTTTGTATCAGAAACTTTTTACATAATTGATTATAACTCAAAAGTTTTTTAATTATCTATATTCTTTAAAACCTTTAAATATTTCTATAGTATTAACGTTAATTTTTGTAATAAAAAGTCCTATGCCTTAATATTTATAAAATAAGACTTAATTTCAAAAAAAGCTTACACTGTGGCAATTACTCAAATATAAATATTAATATTCCTAATACAACTAACATAGTTCATTTACTAGTCACCTAGTAAAGAAGTTAATCTTTAAAATTTCATTAACTTTAACTCCTTAAATTAGATAATAATAACACAATAAGGGGTTATTAAACCTTTTATGTCAATAACTAAGATATTAGCTCATTTCTAACGTTTTTTTATAAGTTAATTCATAAGTAAATTTGAAATACAGGCAATAAAGTTCGAGAGTTTTATAAATTTCTTATGAAAGGAGCAAACTATAACGGCAAAAAAAAAAAAACATCTCCTTGTACAATTTTTAAGCAATTTCTTTAAAACTTCTCAGAAAATTTGAAGAAATTAAAATCTATCAGCAGGAATTTTAAACTTAAAACTATGTTGTTAATAAACAAATAGAAAAACTTTTTTCTGTTGTAAAACTTTGATTCTAGAACTTTTTTTGAGTTTGTTCTAAAATTTTTCCTAAATATTTCAAGTAACACTTTTCTGGTAATTTAGGGTCTCTAGATCAAAAAAAACAAAATAAGATTATCCATAATCAAAACTTTCATCAAACTTTTTGAGTAAATACTGCTTGAACATTTTACAAGATTGTCTTAACATTTATTGGCCTAACAAATTTCAACCAGAACATTTTATTCAAGTTTAAAATAGAAACCTATGCGTATATATTCTAATCAAGCTCATGAAAAATGTTTAGGTCACAGGAACGGTTTATATTTGTAAACAATAGAAATTAATATAGTTATAAGCATTAATTAATAAATTTTGCATCAACATAGAACTTTTATTTATATCCATCAGTAGCACCTATACTTAAAAATAAATGTTCAGATAAAAAGTTAACCATAAACATTAAAAACATTTATCAGTGATTTAAACGCAACTACTGAGTAGATGTATTATAAATTAATATTGTAACTATTGAAGATAATTTATAATAAGTATCTTTTTTAGAATCCACTGCTTATAAATAAGAAAATTATACTACTTTTCAGAACTTTCTAGCAGTAATTTTTAAATCATTTTTTCATACACAAAATATATTTTAGGTATAACAACCTTATCATGTATTTAAAAAATAAATTATTGAAGCTTACAATAACACACAACTAACTAATCATATGATATTTTTCAGTAATTAAACCTTTTCTCAATTTGGTTATAAATTTAACTATGTACCTTTTTTTGATTAATAATAATTAAGGGCATAGGGGGGGGGGGGGGGGTAAAAAACACTTTTTTCAAAATTCGATCTTTTTTTATTTAGTTTTTACTAAGCTACAAGATGCTTTTTACAGTTTTTTAAATTCAAAACAATTTTTGAGATATAACTGGTCAAAGTCAGAGGCAACAATAGATTCCTTATATGAGGCACAAACTAAAACGGCAATTAACTAGAAATCACTAAAAATCTATCTCCTCCTACGCTTTTTGAGATAACTACCTCAAGTTTTCAGGAAATGTTCCTTGCAAATTCTGTCAAAACAAAACTTAAAAAAACTGTTTTTTTTGTTTATTTATTATATAAAATTTAATTTTTTTAATTTTATTTTAATTCCTTCTGACAGAATTTTCTAAATATATTAAGAAAATTTTCCTGAAACTTTGAGGTAGTTATCTCAAAAAATGTAGGAGAAGATAGATTTTTAGTGAAATAGTCTTTTTTTGCCGTTTTAGTTTGCACTTCTATATCTCAAAAATTATTTAGAATTTTTTAAATCTGTAAAAAGCATCTTGTAGCTAAGTAAAAACTAAAGATCAAATTTCAAAAAAAAAAGTGTTTTACCCCCCCCCCCCCCCCTTCCTATGCCCTTAATTTTTTTTTTTTAATTTTTTTAGAATATTTTAAACTTAAGACATATTTTATTTTAGAAAGGCTTCAAAACAATTTTTTGAAAATAAAATTTATCAATAAAGAGTTATAAGTTTTGTAAAATTAAAACTTGTGTTATAGCTTTAAACTAATTTACAATTATCTACATTCTACTTAAAATAGCTAGAACATAAATAACAACAATAATATATCTATACAATAAGTGTTTAGAATATAAAAGAAGTAGCTTAGTGTGGCAACCCTGTAGCAGATGCATAATATTTTGGTTAATTTTTATGTGTAAAAAAATGCTAGCAATTTATTTTATGAACAAGTACAACTGCTAATCATCTGTAAGTGTAAAAATATTCTAACTAACTTTTTAAAAGTGTAAAAAATTTTCAATTAATTTTAGTACAAAAATAAATTTAAGATAACTCTGTGTGTAAGCTAATAAATGCAGGTTCTAACTTTAAATACCAACTGTTTTAATCCAAATTATATTTTTAAGCTAAAATTACCTGTTATACTATATAGTAAGTGTTATACCTGAACAGGGTTGCCAAATATTTTCTGCAAGTTTTTTCCAGGTTTTCAAAAGTATACATGTTTGGGTAAATTTTAGTTTAAAGTTAAGTTTAAGGTAAAAGACTGTGTTAAATAGTATAAAAATAATGAAATGATACTCTAAAGCTACTTTGAATGTGCATTTCCATATTTTTTCTTTAATGATGACAAAAAAATTATCTATTTGATACACTTTTTGTGTCAAATTGAAATTTTACTACGTAAGATGTAAAAATTTTTAAAAATTCCAGGTTTTTCCAGCTTTTCAGATTTTTTGGCAACCCTGACCTTAAGGAATGGTAATTTTGTTTCATATGAAAAAACAAAACTTTCAAGTTTCATTTTAGAACTTTAAATAAAAGTTTTAGACTCATAATTATAACCTTGAAACTAGTGTTCTACTGGATCCAAATGCTGGATCTAGTTATAATTTTCCAAATTATGGATCATAAAAAAAAACATTTGTATTTGGTATGGGCTAGATCTTTATTTGATTAAGTATTCCTATATAATTCCGTTTGGATCTGTCATAGGTTTGCCAGATAATAAGCTTTGCCGTATCCATAACTTTAATGTAAATTCATGTCCAATTGGATTTTTGTTTGAAATTTTAGGTTTTTCCAGTTTTTTTGCCTAAATTGTCAAATTCCAGGTTTTTCAAGGTTTTTCCAGGTTTCCAGGTAATGTAACTATCAGAACCCAGAATTTTAAGTTTATCAATTAAGGTTGTAGGGGACGACTTAGTTTTTTAGAAGTTTAAACTTTATTAGGGTTGCGAAAAATTTTTGAGAATTTTCTTTAGAATTTCTGAATTTCTTTTTAGAAATCTATTTTTATTGAAAGATTAATTGAAAGATCAAGGTTACCAGATATTTTTGGAAAATTTTCTCCATGTTTTTAAAAGTACACATTTTTGGGTCTATTTTTAGTTTAAAGTTAAGTTTAAGGTAAGAAACTGTGATAGTATAAAAATAATAAAAAGATACTGTATTTTTTAATAAAAAATGGTTTTGATGATGTCAAAAATTTTTATGGTAGATTTTTTAGGTCAAATTAAAATTTTACTACTTGACATATAAAAATTATTTAAAATTCAAAGTTTTTCCAGGATTTCATATTTTTTAGCAACCCTGCTTTATATCTAAATGTTTTTTAAGCTAATTTTCAAATAATAATATAAGTGCAAATTAATCATTTTATGTACTATCAGGTTTCAGTGGCAAAAAAAATTACTACCTTGTCAAGCATAATTAAATAGTTAAGGCAAATAACTATATAAAGTAATTTCAGAAAATATATGTTATTCACCTTAAAAACCTTATAAAATTAGAATTTAGAAATAAGTAAAAAAAGAAACACTCTATGATTAAAAGTCACAAAAATAGAGGTTTCCTCACAAATTTTATAACTTATAAAATTTTAAAAGATTACTTCAGAACTTAATCAGATATTAAGGCCATAGGGGGGTGCAACACTTTTTTTTACAAAAAATGACTTAGGTAATTATGAAAGCTTGAAGTTAAGATTACTAGCCAGTTTTTATAGAATTCAAAAATATCATTAAACTTTTGTTATATTTCATTTTTTGTAAAAAGTTTCCAATACAAAAGCACGGACCGCAAATTTTTTTGGGTCAATTTTCTCAGAAATTTTAAAATAAGTAAAAATCTATTTCCTCCTTCATTTTTCAAACAATCTTACATTATAGGAAAAAACATTACTTATGAACTTCCAAAAAAAATTTACAAAAAAAAAAAAAGTGTTTCTTTTTTAAAGTTATTTTAACTTGAATTTTTAAAGTCCAAAGTAAGGTTTTTAGTTATTGTATAAAGACTAGACTGTGAAAGTTTGAAGAACATTGCTTGTAGAATTTAGAAAAAGATAGATTTTAAATAAAATAGTCTTTTTTTGCTGCTTTAGTTTTACCTTCTCATAGGGAACCTATTATGCGGCCTGACTTTGACCAGTCCATATCTCAAAAACTATTTCTTAAAACAGTAAAAAGTAACTTGGAAGCTAAGTAAAAACTCTATAAAATATGATAGACTTGTAAAAAACATGGCTTACCCCACTATGGCCTTAAGGGCATAGGGGAGAGGGGGGTTAACACCCTTTTTTGGTTTTTGATCTTATTTTATATAGCTCTTACTAAGCTACAAAATGCTTTTTACAGATTTAAAAAGTTCAAAATAACTTTTGAGATATAGCCGGTCAAAGTCGGAGGCAATGATAGGTTCCTTATGGTAAGCGCAAACTAAAACAGCAAAAATAGACTATTTCACTAAAAATCTATCTTCTCCTACGTTTTTTGAGATAACTACCTTAAATTTTCAGGAAATGTTCCTTGATATATTTAGAAAATTCTGTTCCAACTATTGTTGCCTCCGACTTTGACCGGCTATATCTCAAAAGTTATTTTGAACTTTTTAAATCTGTAAAAAGCATTTTGTAGCTTAGTAAGAGCTATATAAAATAAGATCAAAAACTAAAAAAGGGCGTTTACCCCCCCCCCCCCCCTATGTCCTTAACTAAATTACAGAAATAGTAAAAAAGTATTTCTAAAATTATTCTTCATTCAGAACTTTTTAATTTTGGTGCTTTCTTTTATCTTTAAAGCTTATTTTTTGAATTTTTTTTACAAATATACCAAGTGACAATAATCTATATACAGGGTGGCCACTGGTTTTTGAGAAATTTTCTCCAGGTTTTCAGAATTTCTTCCAGTTGTTGAAAGTACATATTCTGGGTCTATTTTTAGTTTTCAGTTAAGATTAAAGGTTAAAAACTTTGTTAAACAGTATAATAAAATTGAAAAGATATTGTATAGCTAGTTTAAATAAGTTTTTTAATAAAAAACATTTTTGATGATGACAAAAAAATTTATTTATTTGATAGATTTTTGGTATCAAATCAAAATTTTACTATTTAAAAATGGTTTAAAAATTCAGCTTCTCTAGTGACATTTGTTCAAAATTCTAGATCTTTCCAGGTTTTTTTTTTCATAATTTCTCATATACCAAGTTTTTATAGGTATTTTTTAGTCTAAACTGTCAAGTTCCAGGTTTTTCCATGATTCCATTTTTTTGGCTTTCCTGTTTATATATGCATAAGTAGAAGTAAATTGAAGTCATAAACTAGTTTAACTACAATATTTAATTGCTTTTATTTTACATTATAGAGCAATTATATCACTTGTAGTTTATTTTTATGATTGTTCTTACCATAACTGAACATTTTCTGTTGAAACCATTGGACTTTTACCCAAAAATTATGGTTAAAAAAGTCATCAAATATTAGTATGAATACAAGGCTAACTAAATTATTTCAGCTTGATATTGGTGCAACATCATATTATACAATTACCAAAATCTGTTTAAACAAAACCACTTATTTTATGAACCATCAAATTACAAAACCTTATGCCATATAGCTAGTATATTTTACAGCTTAGATTTGACATGCTATATAGACATACTTGTAGATTTTAAAATCAGATTTAAGTTATTAAAGTTTATCAAAAACTATAAATGGTAAACATTTATAATTGATTATTCTCCTTGTATATAAGTTGAAAACTTTGATTGTCATCTATTAAGTACGCAACATAATTTTGTCCAACTTTAATTTACATTAAAAATGCCATAATCAAACTTAATTTAGTCCTGGACAAGACATCAAACTGTATCCGTAGTGTATGACTCGATAACCAGATATATTTCATATACCACAATCTTGAACCAAACTTTTTGAGCGGTTTTTTTTTTGTTTTTGTTTAATAAATGCACAATCATTTTTAGGTGTAGTTCAAGTCATGTATGGCAATTTAAAATTGTCCTTTAAAAGCCAAGTTTCAACAGATAAGATAACACAAAACTAAATGAAACAGTTCAATAAAATGTTTTATTTTGATTATCACAAAATTTTTCATGCAAA